>NW_015092359.1:5344758-5409655 GCF_001431845.1 Calidris pugnax
CCGGGAGCGGGAGGTGCCGTCGCCTTTGACGTCACCCCGGCGTCGCCCTGACGTCACCCCCCACACACCCCCCGCAGGGCCTCCCCTCAGCGGTCGTAGGGACGGCCGGGGCTGTGTGAGGGGCTGGGGACCGGCCGGGTCCCGGGGGGACACGGCGGGGCCGGGAGCGCCGCCTCAATACCGTCGTCAGGGTGGGGAGAGGCGGTGGTGGGTGTGAGGTGGACACGCTGTTGAGAACCTGGGGCCTGGCCACGGTCGGGTTTATTTATGGGAAAAACTACCAGGTTTTGAAGAGCTGCTCACACTGTAAATAGCATAGAATCATCGGATGGTTAGAGTGGGAAGGGACCTTAAAGATTGTTCCAACCCCCCTGCCCTGGGCAGGGACACCTCCCACCAGACCAGGTTGCTCCAAGCCCCATCCAACCTGGCCTTGAACCCCTCCAGGGATGGGGCATCCACAGCTTCTCTGGGCAACCTCTTCCAGTGTCTCACCACCCTCACAGCAAAGAATTTCTTCCTAAGATCCCTAAATCTCCTCTCTTCCAGTTTGAACCTATTACCTCTCATCTTATCACTCCCCTCCCTGATCAAGAGTCCCTCCCCAGCTTTCCTATAGCCCCTTTCAGACACTGGAAGACCATACAAGGTCTCCCCGGAGCCTTCTCTTCTCCAGGCTGAACAACCCCAGCTCTCTCAGCCTGTCCTCACACGAGAGAAGCTCCAGCCCTCTGATCATCTTTGTGGCCCTCCGCTGGACCAGCTCCAACAGGTCAAATATGTAAATAGTAAGAGCTGTCTTTACCCCCATGACGCACGGGGAAGACAGAAGACTGAGCAGACCCATAGCTACACAACACAGCAGGGTTTTCCCCGAAATTAGAAGCCAGCGGCGTTTTAGCGAAAGGCCCTCAGATCCTCTCGGTAAAAATCCTGGGTGGAAAAGTAAATCTAAGGCAGGATGAGGTCCCAAAATAGAAAACAATGTGTTTCAGAGAAATAAATGGCACCCATACTTTTAATTTTTAAGAAAATTATTTAAAATTTTATTTACATGGCATATATATTTATGGAAAATATTTTTCAACCATGAATCATTGTAGAAAAATAAAATGTCACAAGACTAACTATTGTTAGGACCGGAAAATATATCGCTGCCACATCTCGCTTCCTCTGAGCCCCCTCAGGGACCGTTTCTTCCGCGAAGGCCTGGAGTCACCAAAGCAACGTGTCAACAAGTCCTAAACATGTCCCGTTAGCAAAAGGACAGCCCCAGCTTCCCCAGGGTTGGGACACAGCCCTGGGATGGCCACACGGCAGGCAGGAGCAGGGAGTTCGTTTGGGTGAAAATGAACCTGGCAAAATAAATAAAGGAGCAAGCGGTGTGTGTTCGTGGTGGAAGGGGGCTGTTGTCGGTGCGCGGGGACGCTGCTGGTTGCACGACGTGGTCATGGCCACGGCACAGCTTTTTTGAAGCACAGCTGGGTTCTGTCTCCAGCGAGCTAGGACTGGCCATGTCTCATAGTGCTACCCTTGAGAGCCACCAAAGCTTGTGGCCTTGTGGCATCCCTGCTGCTCTTTAAGAACTTGCTTCCTGGAGCCATAGGAAGAGGAATAGTGCTGACATGTAGCATTTAAAGAAAGAGGAAAAAAACCACCAAGAAAAATACTTTAATCCTTTTTTTTTTTTATACAAAGAAGTCTGAACGCACGACCTTGGAATCAGACACAGAGAATTTATAGTCGCCTAATAGTCTATTGTTTTGGAGCACATTTAAGGCTTACAGTCATTCATATTGCATATTCTTCCCATAACACTGTTACACAATGTCTCATGCTAGAAAAGTTATAAATCTTCAACAGTTGCCTAAAATTTTTGGTCACGTTGCAGATTGAATATGTTCAGCTTCCTGTGAAGATAAAATTGGGTCATCCCAGCTTTTTCCTTTTCATTGCCACAAATCAATATAGGCAGTTGGCTGAGGAAGCACATGGCTAAAACCTTGGCTTGCTCTTTTCTTTTTTCTTTTTTTTTTCTTCCCTTTTATTTTAATTGACTTAGAAAAGCAACAGCTTTCCATTTGTTTCTTCTGGCAACTTCTGATGGTTCCACATTTTTGTCTTTTTCTGCTTTGTTACAAAAAAAATAATCATTGCAGGTAAAGCAAGTGTGATTACATAGCTGCTCTAATGTCTAGTAACTTTTGTGATAACTAAGAAAGTGTTTTTGCACATAGCACCTAACTGCATAGCTTAAGGGCACTCAGTGTTTTAAAGTTTGCCAGAAATTCTTCTCGTGAAAAGCTCCACAGAATATAGATTTCATGAGTTGAATCAGAGTGCTCTAGGAGGGCAGCCCTTTCTCTTCCTGTTAGGTCCCGGAAAATGTAGTCACGTGAAAAGCTGAGTGAGTCAGCATTGTTTAACATTAACATAATTAGAGTGTTTTTGTGTTGTTTTTTTTTTAACTTGTGCACTTTAAAGTTATTTGAACTCGGTTTTCATACCTCAGTGAGCTGCAGAGATGAAAATAGCTCCATAGAGCTGCCCCTGATGCTCTATGGAGATGGTAGAGAGTAAATTCATTGTGGAGAAGGATGTTTGTATCTGGAGGCTGGAGGGTTGGCACTGGTGGGTGAACATGTTGTGATGTCCAGCTGCAAGGAACCAGAGGAGGTTTGAAGAACCACCTTCTTGTTTCCAGCAGCGCTGAAAAGCCTAGTGCAGGGCACATGGACCAAATTCAACCCTGCTGCCATTACAAAGTATTCATGTGCTTTCTGCTTAAACGAGGACTAAATCTCACCTTTCTGTCACTACTGGCTCTTCCGAAAAAAAGAAATAAGCAGACTGGTAAAGGGACAAACGTTGACATAGTTCAGTGGGTTCCTGTGAGAAGGGGTTTTGGCCATTTGGCTGCGATGGGGAAAACCAAAACTCTTAGAAATAAAGACAATTTCATATGGGCTGTGATGAGAGACTTTGCTTCTCAAAAGTTTCTTCTCCTGTTTTTCAGAGTGCATATTACTTGGAAATACACAGTCTAATAAAACCTTTTAAAAAATGAAGTTATCCTAAAGATTTCTGACAATTTTTCTGATGTTAAAACATCATTAAATATAACTATAGTTACTATTAGTTAAAACATCATTAAATATAACTTTTCAAATGATTCATTTATGAGTTGATGTAGCATAATGCAAACCAGAAAGCCCAGAAAACTTGCAGCAATTATTTCAGCTTGTCTAAAAGAACTGCTCATAAAATTGTATGACTTGTGTTTTCTAACAATATAACAGTTGCCATTTCTGAGAACATCAGATGACGCATTTCCAGAAGTTGATGCTTAAGGTAGAATAATTTCCTGAAAGAGATTTGGTCATTCAGCTTTCCGGATCTTTAGTAAAATCTATAAAAAGCAGTCATTCAAGTGGACAAAGCAGTAATCACTTGACACAGAACTGAATTTTTAAAGGTCACAGCACAATGCGACATCCTAAGTGAGGTGAACATGCAAACATAAGCACAGGAGTGGTGTGAATGGATTCGTCTCTCCTTTAGGTAAATCACTCCCTTGTGCAGGAACCTGCAGCTCGAGCTGTATGTTGGATTGTGTCATATGGTGAGCAGACCCCGAGTTGTGCTGGCTCCAGCGGAAGGCGACCAGCATCACACCAGTACGGGGGAGATTTCTGGGAAGTCATAGCACAGCCAGGACCCCACGGACAAAAGAGAAAATGGTGACCTTGAAAACAACATCACTGCAGTGCCCGCCCTGAGGAGGAAAGCCTGCCTCCCAGGCACAGCCCCTCTCGGCTACACGCCGTCTCCTTGCCCGTAGAGAGCTATTAGAGAAGTGACTATTTCAGGCACCCATTGCACATAAGCAGGCCAGGTAAGGGGCAGTACATTTCCAGTCTGAAATAGAATAGCCTAAATTATTAATATGCATTTACGCCACTGGCAGGCACACTATTCCTGAATTGCAGGGAGTAATGGGGTGAGGCCAACAGTGATGGTCCTGCAGCAGAGGTTGCCCCTGCAGCTTCTTGCAGCCAGTCTATTACTGCTTATGCCACCTCTAGGACACTGTAAGGCGTGCATGGGGCAGGGGAGCAGGAGCAAATTGCACCATATTGGTCTCGGGTCACATTTTCTATACTGGTTTCTGTGCTGCCAGCTGCCCAGGTTGCCCTGGGCTGCGTAGGGAAGAGTGTGGCCAGGAGGTGGAGGGAGGTCATTCTCCCCCTCTGCTCTGCACTGGGGAGGCCACAACTGGAATCCTGCGTCCAGTTCTGGGCTCCCCAGTTCAAGAGAGACAGGGAACTGCTGGAGAGAGTCCAGCGTAGGGCAACAGAGATGATTCAAGGATTGGAGCATCTCCCTGGTGAGGAAAGGCTGACAAGTATCTCAAAGGCGGGTTGAAGGAGGAGGGAGCCAGACTCTTTTCAGTGGTTCCCAGTGACAGGACGAGGGGCAACGGGCACAAGCTGGAACATAAGAGGTTCCACTCAAATATGAGAAAAAACTTCTTCACAGTGAGGGTGACAGAGCCCTGGCACAGGCTGCCCAGGGAGGGTGTGGAGTCCCCTTCTTTGGAGATTTTCAAGACCCGCCTGGATGCTCCTGAGTAACATGCTCTGACAAGCTCTAGGCAATCCTGCTTCAGCAGGGGGGTTGGACTAGATGATCTCTATGTTCCCTTCCAACTCTAAAAAATTCAGTGAAATTCAGTGAAATTCAGGTGCAGGCTGTCAGAGCCCACGAAGCAGTGGCAGGGCATGCCCCTGGTGCATTTTGCACTGGAGCGAGTTGCTGGGGCACAGATCGCGTGAAGGGGAGGACACTGAGCAGAACTGTCTGCAGAGAACTTTGCCTTAGGAAAAGGCTTGAAATTCTGTGAGACACAAAAGCCACAGGTCCACTGCTGTGCCCTCCGAGGAGGGATGCTTTCCCACATCCCTGTGCATCCACGTGCTTACGCCTCTTCCCTATGTCAGTCGTGCCCAAGGCCTGAGCACCATCCAAAGGACGGAGGAAAAGCTCAGCAAGGTCTCAAGCCTAAATAGAGGTGGCCTCACAAGAGACCAGGGCAGCACCTCTTAATGATCCTTTTACAGACCATTGCACGGCAGTGGGTGGTGGCCTCGTGCTGGCTCCTGGAAGCCACATCCTACTGGTTCTTGTGCCTTACAGAACCTGTGACAGAAGACTGACCCAAGACCTGAGGGTACATGCGTGTCTCACATTGTCCTCGTTCAATTTCTAAATTTCTTTCTGATGCCTTGTGTGGGAGTGTAGCAGTCCTGAGGAGTGAAGGCTATCATCCCCTTGCTTATCATCCATCATCTTCAAGACGTACTTACTTTCTAAATTTCCTGTCAGAAAGATAACACAAATCGCATTTCAGTGGTCAGAGAGCAGTGACGTACCATAGCGTATAACAAATTGTATCGAACAGAATCATAGCCAAAATAATAAAAAAACAGGCTGTGCCTCATCTTTTGACTTTGAAGGAGAAGAGGAGTTGGTCTGCGTTTCTGTGCTCTTAATGGATGAAGCCCCGTTCCAGGGTGGAATCTCTGTCCCGTTTTCTTACCTGCTGTAAGCAAGGGCAGGTGGGGGTAAGAAACTCTGCCTCTCGCTGCAGACTTTGTGGAAAGATGAAACCTGCCGCTGCAGCTGTGAGTACGGCCTCCTGAATTTCACTGGACTTGATGAACAGGCAAGGCTGCTTTTCCTGTTGAGTCTGAAATTTTAATGACGGAGATTAAGTTACGGAACTTCTCTGCTTACTTGTGTCAATATAACACTTTATAATGAGCCTGGAAAAAAGGGTAGGGGAAAAGTAAATAAAAGAGAACTTGCCTCCTAAGTAATGTACAGGTGAGATAATCATTTCCCTAGTATAGGATGCCAGTACTATTTGTCCTCCAAACCAAATGCTTCGAATTGTATTTAGAGAGTTGTTTTTGTTGCATACCCTTGGTCTGACACATCCATGAAGGTGCAATACCTTCTTATTCCTGCATTTGAATCAACTCACTCGATGCTTCCCAGCCCAGGTGCAGCATGCAGTGGCTTTGGCAGAGCTGTGGTACTGTGCCAGCTTGCTGTGTAAGGAAATGAGACTCTGTGCTCTCAGTCTTGATATGACTAACTGTGTAACGGGGTTTTGCAGCTGGTGTGTTTGGTGGGTTTATTTTCCTATCAGTGTTCCTATAGAGTGTGCAAGCACAGATCCCCACACCTACAAGGTACTTCTTTAGACTCCAAGCCATGCGGTTAGTGCCTAATTTCTAATATACGCCTGACTTTTCCTAAGTCTGGATCCTGCAAACTGCTTTACGTGGATCAACTTCTGCAAAGGTTGAGAGTTTTGCTGGGCTGATGAAAGCAAAAGCGCCTTGTTCATTTCCACTCGCTGAGGATCTCCCCCAGTGACTCGCATTCGGCAGCTGAAGGGTTTCTTATTGTCCCTTTGTCTGCTGCAGGTGAATTAATGAATCACAGTGGCTGGCAACTCGAAGGAACTCAGGAGCAGTGCAACCAGTGTCCAGCTTATCTGGCAGGTGGAGAAGAGCAGTTCAAAGGTGCACAGCGTCTGCAAAGGAATGTCTCCTGAAGAAGCGTGCTGACTTCTCAGATGAGCACACCACAGCCCACAGGCTTCCCAGAAAACAGTTAATTATTTAGCATGAGTTACTTATTTAGTCCTTAACTTCATGTGAGTTGAATATTTACTCTAGGAAGAGCAGATGGGACTCTTTGGTACACAAAAGTCCTTCTTCCTCGGAGGGATTTAATTCTGGTTTAAGCCAAAAGTGGCCTGTGCCAGGTTCTGGGTTAGCGTATGGACAGGGGACCAGCAGCAGCACTTTGTTTTGTTCCTTTGAGGATAGGCTACAACCGTAGACAAAGATCTTCAGTCATGGAATCAGCTCAAGTTGTCTGCTGTATCAGGTCATTTGCAAAAGATATGAATACAGTGGAGGAATCAAATGCCAGATCCAGATTTCTGAGTGTAAGGTTGTTAAATACTCCCCTCTTTAGCCATAGCTAAAGCACCAGGCGTGAGCCTCTGCACGCTGCAACAGAGGGATGAGGCTTGGGGACTGGCATGGCAGGGTGAAGGTCAGTGGCCCTCCAGAGAGCTGGCAAGATCTCTCCCTGGCCCTATTTTGGCCGCAATTTCCAGTAGGCTGCAGGATGGCAAGCAGTGGATGATAGCACTGAAATAAACTATGCTGCAATAAACCACGTGTAAAGCTGGGAGCAGGAGTGTCCATAAGTGGAGCAGCAATTGGGAACTGGGTTTTCAGAAGTTCCTAACCCTGGAAATCTGGCAGTAAAAGGGAATAGAGCTTCTGGATGCTGGGCTATTTATGAAAAATCTGATGGAAAGCTTCAGACTGTTGCAGCATATGAGACATTAACGTGGCATTCATATAGTAAAAATGATAGACTGGAAAAAAACACTGTCAAAAAAAGACATCGGATTTCCTTCTGCCAGAATTTCAAACTGTGTATAGAGGGAAGGAGAAGAATTTATGTCTATGGATGGAAAAAAAATCCAAAATAGAAGGAACACGGATTGCATGTCCCTTGATGCCTTCCAAAAGGAAACGGCATGGAGCACGAGGAAATTTCATGCATTAAAAATATCAGCCCACTAACTACACTTGCAAAAGGTTGAACTGGATGCAGAGGTTTATGGCAAATTGTGAAAGCCCATGACCTACTGCCCCAGCCAAGATCTTTCCATGAGGAGGTGTTACTTGCAACCAGACTGAGAAAGCAGAGATGGCTCACACCATAAAAGCAGGAAAATCCCTGCTCTGCTTTCCTGCTCTGTGTGCCACGGTACAGAGATAAAGTGCTGCTTGTCTCAACTGCACTAAATCTGAGATAAGTGTTGTTTACTTCACCCCTCTCCAAGAGGAAAGGTCACTCGTGGTCTCGGTAGAGCTCCAGCAATTTCCTCCTGGCAGCGTTCACCTCTGCCTGCCCGGCATCAGCTGAGGTCCCGGGAGCCCCTGCTCCCCTCCTTTGGCTGCCTCTGCTGTATCCTGGCTTTCGGGGACAGGACTTAACCCTCTCCTGCCGGCCTTGGCCCCTCTGTCTTCCCTGGAGCTGACTCAGAAGAGACAGGCAGAATATGTCAGCAGTACAGCCATAAATAGCAGTGAGATGCTGACAGTCAGACTTACAGAAATACTTCTGGTCCTATGAAATTATGCACAGAGGGTAAGAAGTAAAGGACTTTTTCTAGTACAAATTACAGATGAAGAGTCCTCCCATATGTAATAAGAGTCTTCTTTTTCCTCTTGTCCTCTGCTCTGCCTTCTTGTTTTGGTTTTTATGTTGCCATATGTTTAACCTGAGCTCTCTTTCTTTGACTCAACAGTATGTTTGAGTCACTTTTCTCTCACCTTGTGTTTGCTCGTTATCTCCCTCAGGAACAATAAATGAGGAAGGAAACAGTTGACTGGGATCACCCTTGAGCTGAGCTTTGTTAACATCAAGAATGACCACGGCAATTGTCTTAACCCTGAGTGCAATTTATACCGACAAACCAGACTTTATCTAGTGGCCGTGTAATATGTTAAATTCTCCTTCTGAAAGTAAGATCTCAAATTCTCTTGTTCATAAGGAAGAGAACAAAAAACCCTTCAAAATAAACCAGAAACACACAAAGCAACCGCTGGTCACTGATGTTACACAGATTCTTCTTTCTTTTCTTCTTTTGCAAATAAATTACTGCAGAAAGCAGTGCAGTAATTATAGCCTTCAGAAATGGCTCAGGTTTTCCTTCATGGACAAGCATGACAAAAAAATAATAAAAAATAATTTTTACCAACACAGCTGGTGTTCAGATGAAATTATGTGGTTAGCTTTGAAATGATATTAAAAGAGAAATTTTAATTAACCTGTACCACTGAGTCAGAAGATAATATCTGATGCATATAACAGGCATACAGACAAAATAAGATAAAATAGTTTTTTGCAATTAGATATATGCATTACAGACAATGTTGTAATTAAAATGTACTTAATGTCACAGGAGGTCCTTTATTATCCAAATAATTTGTAGAAGGACTGTGGAAACAATGTGGTGATTATCCATCCCTCTGAAAAAAAATCTCAAAATTTACCAAAAGCCCAAAGCATTTCTGGGTTTGGAGTGGATACTGGTGTGGTCAAACAGCTGGACTCTCTTCTGTTGCCAAGTCCATTGGTCACCAGAGTGTGCGCAGGTCACCCGTTTCTTGATGTGCTTCTCTTCCGTGGTCCCCTGGCAGGCGGCAGCCAGCCGGTGACATCCCCGTGCTGCTGTGTGGCTGGGAGCAGGGTGCACCTCCAGACATGAATGAATTTCTGTGGGACTCAGAGGGAGGGAGGGAGGGAGGGAGAGATGCCACGGTGCCCTGCACAGTTCTTCGCCTGGGAAAATAGCTATCTTTTTTTTTCTTCCGTTATTTTCTTGTGAGATGCAACAAAACTGAGTGATTAAATTTACTAGGGCTGATTCTTGACTTTACTATAGCCTTTCCAAGGCACTCAGTTCATGAAAAGGGGCCAAAACCAAGGAAAAATTATAGTTATACTTGCTCGAGGGGCTCCTATTAACTTTTACATCTCTTGAAGAATTGGCAGAGCGAGGGTCAGATGAGCACAGCCTAGTAAATCTGGGGGCATTACTCAGGAGTGAGGCACAGCTCAGCCTTCAAGAGCTGTGCTCGTGCAGTCAGAGAGGCCAATACAGAATCACAGAATCTTCTAGGTTGGAAGGGACCTTAAAGATCATCTTGTCCAACCGTCAACCTAACTGACAAAAATAGACACCCGCAAAACCAACAAGAAACATCACCATCACTAAACCATACCTCCCAGCACTACATCAACCCGTCTTTTGAACACCTCCAGGGATGGTGCCTCAACCACCTCCCTGGGCAGCCCATTCCAATGCCTGAGAACCCTTTCAGTGAAAAAATTGTTCCTAATATCCAGCCTGAACCTCCCCTGGCGTAACTTGAGGCCATTTCCTCTTGTCCTGTCGCCTGTGACTTGAGAAAAGAGACCGACCCCCCCCTCTCTACACCCTCCTTTCAGGGAGTTGGAGAGAGCAATAAGGTCTCCCCTCAGCCTCCTCTTCTCCAGGCTGAATAACCCCAGCTCCCTCAGCCTCTCCTCATCAGACTTATTCTCCAGACCCCTCACCAGCTTTGTCACCCTTCTCTGGACCCGCTCCAGCACACCCGCTCTACAGCTGTAGAAACATAAATGTAGTCCTTTGTGATAGACCTGGCAAGAGACACGGTGGCTCGTGTCCCAAGTCACAGGAGATAGGACAAGGGGAAATGGTCTCAAGTTGCGCCAGGATTGGATATTAGGAAAAATTTCTTCACGGAAAGGGTTATCCAGCATTGGAACAGGCTGCCCAGGGAAGTGGTTGAGGCACCATCCCTGGAGGTGTTCAAAAGATGGGTTGACATGGTCCTCAGGAATATGCTTTAGTGGTTTGGTTTTTTCTTATATTTTTTTTTTTTTTGTCAGAGTTAGGTTGATGGTTGGACTAGATATCTTTAAGGTCCCTTCCAACCTAGATGATTCTATGAATCCTCAGGGAACGGCAGCCAGGCATGAGCGCTGCTCCTCCACCTGAGGACGTGGGCACTGCTGCTATACCATTAAATAACCCCTCAGCCCACGCGTTTCCCCATCTGAGAAAAATAGTGTCAGTGTGTCTCTAACTAGCAAGGGATGATGGCTTCTTGATGGAGACTAATTGCCAGTTTTCAATAAGGGAAAACCTCGTTTTACCCAGATGATACCCAAACGTTAACTCCAAGATGATGTAAGGATGCCATTCTGCCACCTTGCGCACTGCTGCATCCAAACCCTCTTTTTAATGAGCCAAGCCAATGCTTGGAGGCTTCTGGGGACCCCGTATCCCCAGGCTGCAGGGAAGCCCCTCTCTGCCGGTTCAGCCTCTGCTCTCCCCAGCAGCCTGGCATCGCCCTGGGTACTGGCTGCTCCCTCTGGAAAGGTAACCCCCTGTGAAAGAGGTGTCATCGTTGGGGTGAGCTGGGTGACCCCAGGGATACCAAGCATCTCACCCATCGCTGTAGGAATAGCCTGTGCCTCAGCTTTTGCTGGCAGCTGGTCCTCATGGCTCACTTTAAACAACCCCGAGGTGCCAAGGTCGGTTCCCGGTGCCAGATGCTCACTCTGGGGCCTGACCTTATTGGCGCTAATGAAGGTTTTGGCAAACGTCTCCATCTGATTAACATTTCCCTGTTCAGAGCCACCACACTGTAATTATGGGGGCTGTTTTGCTGTTTCTCAGGCAGAGCTTTTCTCTTCGTCACTTTCTGGATTTGTGCCCCTGCTCTTGTAAAATTCCTCTTGAAGTCAATGGAGATTTTGCCCAAGTGAAAGAAGAACCCAACCTCATTACAGGGTGCGTCTTATCCTAGTGACATGTCTCTTTCTGGGAAGGATAGAGAGTAGCAATCAACCATGACGAAGTTAATGTTTCTTTATGGAAATACTTATTTCTTCAAATCATAAATAACAAGTACAATTGCTGCAAAATGTATTAAACTGAAGGAATGGCTCGAGGGGAAAACAACCCCCCAAGTATACCATCAGCTGCTTCTTTATCTCCCCCAGGCTTCTCCACTTCCCGTTTTCAAAAGAACAAAGAGAATGTGCCAAAGCTGCTTTGGGATTTCAATGAAAAATAATGAGAATTCATTGCTAATTAGGGCTCCAATTAAAAAAAAATGATCTTTGCAGGGACACTGTTAATGAACTTGCAAATTGCAGCTGCAGACTTGCATCCCTATAAACATTCCCCTTGTTTGATTCCGTTTGTGTAGGCAGAAGGGGTGAGCACAGGCTGCTGGTGTGTGCGCCAGGATGGGGGTCATGGCTTGGCCCCCCAACAGGAGCCCCACGATCCCTGCCGGTGCTGGCTGCGTGGTCCACTTTGCAGCCACGTCAAGGACACGAGTGGCATATCCATGCTCGTGGCAGGTATTGCAGAAGTGGGTGCAGAAGGTGAGAATGGAATAAGGAATTGGCTGGATGGTCGCATCCAGAGGGTGGTACTCAATGGCTTGAAGTCCAGATGGAGAGCAGTGACAAGTGGTGTCCCTCAGGGGTCTGTGCTGGGACCGGTACTGTTTAACATTTTTATCAATGATATAGACAGAGGGATGGAGTGCACCATCGGCAAGTTTGCAGATGACACCAAGCTGTGTGGTGTTATCGATACACCAGAAGGATGGGATGTCATCCAAAAGGACCTGGACAGGCTGGAGAGGTGGGCTCAGATGAACCTCATGAGGTTCAACAAGAGCAAGTGCAGGGTTCTGCACCTGGGCCGGAACAATCCTCGGTATCAGTACAGACTGGGGGGTGAGGTATTAGAAAGCAGCCCTGAGGAAAGGGACTTGGGGGTGCTGGAGGATGAGAAGCTGGACATGAGCAGGCAGTGGGCAGCTGCAGCCCAGAAGGCCAATCACATCCTGGGCTGCATCAAGAGAAGTGTTGCCAGCAGGTCCAGAGAGGGGATTCTGCCACTTTACTCTGATGAGACCTCACCTGGAGTATTGTGTGCAGGTCTGGAGCCCTCAGTATAGGAAGGACATGGACCTGATGGAGCGGGTCCAGAGGAGGGCCAAGAAAATGATCAGGGGGTTGGAGCACCTCTGCTACGAGGACAGGCTGAGGGAGCTGGGGTTGTTCAGCCTGGAGAAGAGGAGGCTCCGGGGAGACCTAATAGCAGCCTTCCAATATTTGAGGGGGGCTACAGGAAGGCTGGGGAGAGCCTGTTTACAAAGGCCTGTAGTGACAGGACAAGGGGCAATGGCTTTAAATTGGGAAAGGGCAGATTTAGACTGGAGATGAGGAGAGGGTTCTTCACTGTGAGGGTGGTGGAGCACTGGAAGGTGGTTGAGGCCCCTTCCCTGGAGATATTCAAGGTGAGGCTCAACGAGGCCCTGGGCAACCTGGTCTAGTTGGGGGTGTCCCTGCTGACTAGATGACCTTTGGAGGTCCCTTCCAGCCTGGACCATTCTATGATTCTATGAATGTCCCACCCAGCCCCATGCCTGTTCCCTGGCTCGGGGCGATCGTTCTCTGGCAGATGGGGACAGTAAGCCAAGTGGAAACAAAGGGAAAAAAGGAGCAGGGAGGATGAAAGGGGAGATGTCAGACATGCAGTGAGGCACTGTTACAAGTGGGGGCTGGCCAGGGTCTGCCCTTGCTGTGGAATAATTCCTAAAAGAGAATTTTTATTAAAAATATATAGCATTGTTCACACACTAAGGAAAAGTATAAAATCGAAACATTTCCAGGGTAGACTACAGCTGCAGCTGGTATGCAAAGAATCCACTACATCACTGACTCCCTGAACAATATTGCTTGCAAAAGCCACATGGAGGATGGAGTGGAGTGAAGGTTCCACGGCCAAACTCTGTGATTACGCAGCAGATCTGGGAACAAGGTGATCCTATGGAACTGATAAGCGGCTTGCTTGCTACCCTGAGCCAACAGTCTGTCAAATTTTGATGAAATGCTGTCCTTTGTTCAAACTTTGCTCATTATAATGTCATTATCATACCAAAACCCACCTCCAGCCCGAAGGCTACCTGCCTCCAAGGTGCCACCACTCCTCCTTGAGCCTGCGCCCTGAATTTTTCATAAACTATACCTTTAAATGCGAGGCGAGAGAATTTTACACCAATCATAATAAAAGTATTTATGACTCAAATTCTACCTTGAAGGTAAAAAGCGGTATAAAAATAGCCCAAGAAAGGGGGGATGCTAGGGAAGATACCATTGTGAACAAGTCATGGAGGACCCCATCATGGACTCCTGGGACCAGTGGAGGGGCTGAGCCTTTCATAGCCCATAGGGACGCCTGTGGGTAAGACTGAGACTGTACCCAGTGCTTCCTCGGGGAACTTAGACATCTCTCTCGAGGGTTACCTGTTACATTTATAGCCAGGCTGTATTGTTTGTAACTTTATCGCGTGCTTTGTACTATTAACAATATTTTTAAGATGGTGAGGGTTCTGGAGCACAAGTCTTATGAGGAGAGGCTGAGGGAGCTGGGGTTATTCAGCCTGGAGAAGAGGAGGCTGAGGGGAGACCTTATTGCTCTCTCCAACTCCCTGAAAGGAGGGTGTAGAGAGGTGGGGGTAGGTCTCTTCTCCCAAGTCACAGGCGACAGGACAAGAGGAAATGGCCTCAAGTTGCACCAGGGGAGGTTCAGGCTGGATATTAGGAACAATTTTTTCACTGAAAGGGTTCTCAGGCATTGGAATGGGCTGCCCAGGGAGGTGGTTGAGGCACCATCCCTGGAGGTGTTCAAAAGACGGGTTGATGTAGTGCTGGGAGGTATGGTTTAGTGATGATGCTTCTTGTTTGTTGTGCGGGTGTCTATTTTTGTCAAAGTTAAGTTGACGGTTGGACAAGATGATCTTTAAGGTCCCTTCCAACCTAGAAGATTCTGTGATTCTGTGCTTTGCAGACAGTGTTGATATCACCAGCAAACCACAAGAACCTTCGTATCTGTTGCTGAAATAAACTGCACTGCTTAAGTAGCTGGCTGTTTCCGTTTCTCATTGAACGCCACCAAATATTAAGGAGTGGCCGTGCTAGTTCATGAGCACGACTGGACTGAAGGTGCAGTCCACTGTTAGTGTATCCAGAATTGTGAGAGTTTAATATATTGAACGTGACCGGACTGATAGTGGTGAATTGGGCATCACTCAGAATTTAAACCCAGCCGCCCCCAGCCTCCCACCTCGGTGAGGAGTGTTAGAATGCAAGGGGGTTTCTTTTCTGCCCAAACTATTTTGCCCTTTGATGCAGCACTTGCCCACCACGGCGCACGTTGGGAGGCTTGTCCTTCCCACCAGTGCCTCGCCATCCTCGCTCCCCAGGACCACCGCTGGAGAAGGGCAGTGCAGCTTGCTTGGCTTGGTATAAAAGAAGAATGGTAATTCATCATGTATTTTTGATCGGTCAATCTAATTGGAAACGTCTTTATTTATTCATGTAGTACACTGTTAAGGGTGGTAGACAATCACAGATACTTTGGGGTAAGCGTTCGTGTGTGATTATATCTTTGCTTGTGACAGCAAACAGCCAAGTTGTGTAAATCTGCACCTTTATACGCTCTAAGGGGCATTTTAATTAAGCCAAATGGCTACCACAACCTTCCTCTCTAGTACTTAGTGGTTTCTGACAGTGGTGGGCTGTGTGTGATGTGCTCCAGCTCCCAGGTCAGGGAAGGGGGAGCCTGCATAAAAGTAAATGAGGATGTAAATGTGCTGGGGGAAAAAACACATTCTTTTTGTCCAAATGCTGATTCAAGTACAGAGCAAACAGGGCCAAACCCAGCTGTGCTGTAAGTCCACCAGCTGTGACAGTGGCTGCAGACCCATCTGGGGGTATGCACAGGCATTTCACACTTGGGGGGCAGGTACCTACTCTAATGCAGCTGAAACAAAATCCTGCTTGTATGATCATTCCTCCCTCTTCCTTGGCTTGCCAGCATTTGCCAGGAGGTACATACATCCCCATGGTATTTTGTGGCAACACCCTGTTTTCACCTGCCCATGGGAGTATGGTATGAAACCATTGGAGGGCAATTAACAGAGGGGCTGAAACACTCCTGAAACCTGATCAGAGGTTGGAGATGGCAAAACACGGGTAAAATTCGTGTTAATTGTACACATTTTCCTATGAACTTACAAAGAAATAGAAACCCACACAGTGGGTTGGCAGGCACCTCTGGAGATCTTGCTAAAGCAAGGTCACCCAGCCTGGGTTGTTCAGGATGGTGCCTGGCTGGCTTTCGAGTACGTCCAAGGATGGAGACTGCACAGCCTCTCCAGAAAACCTGGGCCAGTGTTTGACCACTGGAAAGAGGTTTTTTGTATGCTTAACTGGAATTTCCTATATTTCAGTTTGTGTATTTTCCTCTTTCCCAGGGTTTGTAGAAAAAGTTGTGTTGATGAGAAGGTGGCTAATGGGGGTACCTCAGGCTCTCCCAAAATTAAACGCAGGTAGAGGAGCAAATAGTGCTTGAGACATGGTGGGTGATTACTCTGCTCCCTTTGCCATCAGCGAGGTCTTTTGCTCCTGGAGAGCTGAGTCCACCCTGGGGGGCTGCACTTGAAGAGAGGTGCAGAGAGCAAAACGGGGGGCTGGCCAGGAGGCAGAGGGGTCTGGGAGCAGGTTGGGAAACACAGGCCCTGAAAGAAGAGGGGTTTGGGTCAACTGATGCAGGACGAGAAGCCATCTGCTCCTGCACCAGATGTGCGTGGCCCTGTGCTGCACTGCAGGGGGGAATGGTTGTCTCCAGCTCTCAACTCGCTCAGGTTTTGGGTGTGCTGGGGGCTAAAGGTCTAAGGGCTCTGTGGTGTCAGACTCCTGCATGTCCTGCTTGCTGCTGGAGCCCCAGGCTCAGACCCTGGGGCTGCTGTATAAGCCCAGGCTGGCGTGCACAGAGTGTCCTTAAGGATGCTGAGAGAGTTGGGGTTGTTCAGCCTGAGAAGAGAAGGCTCCAGGGAGAGCCTTCAATACTTGAAGGGGGGCCTACAGGAAAGACAGGGACAAATTTTTCAGCGAGGCCTTTGTGACAGGACAAGGGGCAATGGCTTTACACTGAAAGAGGGCAGATTTAGACTAGATGAAAGGAAGAATTTTTTTATGGTAAGGGTGATGAAACACTGGCACAGGTTGCCTGGAGAGGTGGTAGGTGCCCCATCCCTGGAAACATTCAAGGTCAGGTTGGACTGGGCTCTGAGCAACTTGACCTAGTTGAAGATGTCCCTGCTCATTGCACCAGATGATCTTCAAAGGCCCTTCTAACCCAAACCATTCCATGATTCCATTTGCTGAACCCAGCCAGGAGCCTGGTGAAAGCAAAGAGACAGCCCTGACGGGAGGCACCTCTTTGGCGGAAGGTGCGTTCCTGCACCCCAGTCCTTTCCCAAAGCACATTGCCAAACAAGCTGGTTCATTTGGTCACATTGCCTGCCTGTGCTGAAGTTTTTTGAGGGGTACGTTCTCATTTCAGTCTAGGTCCCCATGCCTGGAACATTAATTCACACCCCAACTCACCAAGGCATCACGTACAGAGAAAGAAGGATGAAGTGCAACATAAATATGGGGAGCGCAGGAGGGAAGTGAAACATTTCATCCTTGTTCTGGAGCTCGATATTATTCTTTTTTATTTCATCCAGATGGATAGATTTTATTTCTGGTGCTGTCTCACAGCTGATAACACAGATAATGGAGTCATTCAGGGGCATCTCTGATCATGAACTCTTCCCACATACAAAAATGCACCTGAAACTTTGAAAGATTGACTACTCGTTTGCCAATTTAAAAAGAAAATGGAGAGAACAAGAGAAAAGGCTTAGAGAGTTGTAAGGCTTCACAGAAAAGCGATGGAAAAGCACATGTACCTTTAGAATGATGCTGATATTTCTGAAATAAGAGGTGTAGTGTTTTATCTAAATTATACCAAAGCCCTTCAAGATAATGTGCTGTGTAATAGCTACATTTTTAGACACTATTTCATTTTCAATTTTCTAGACAAAAAGCATGATTCTTATCCATAATTTCAGTTCAGTGTTTGACAAATGATTAGCATATACTTCCCGGCTACACCTAATATAGGAAAAGCTGTATTTTAGAGGAAAAGGCTGTATTTCCATCTTCCTCTCCACCAGCTTTGTCAGTATTCTGTGTCTCATTGAGAGAAGGCAGAAGTTTATAAAGCCCAGAGCAAAAGAAGATGTGGGAGCACTGCAGGCACTGATAAGCCTGATTTGCCCTGACAAGCATCACCTGGGGCTCCCTCCAGCCCCTCCCCATTGCTGTGGGATCTCCATTTAAGCTCAGGTCCAGGCTCTCTACCCTTTCCTTTTGCTTGAGTTGTGCTGAGGGTGTCTCTGTGCCCATTTCTGCCTGCTGGTTCTCCTGGCTTCTTCACTGCTTCTCCAAGCTGGATCTTGGACCCGTACTGCAGGTATCTCCTGTCTTGGTCCTTGGGCTGTACCTGCTGGTTGCTCCCCTGGATCTGGCCTGCTCTGGGCTGGGCTGGGCTCTGGGTTTGCCCAGGGAGAGATTGTTTCTGTGGGTGCCCTCTGCTCCTCCTCCTCCTCCTCCCTTGTTTATTCACTGTGTGTGTATTTGCAAACAGGACCTTGCTCGGTGGTGCCGCTAACTCCATTGGGCTGGGGGTACCCTACTTGCACCTCAGGCTTAGTGTAAGCTGCATATCCCTCCTGCTGGGGGCTGGCTGGTAAGGCTGGGGGGAGGAAAGATCCCCAGACCTGCTGAATGCTGCAGTAACCCCCTTGTAATTCACTTGCAGAGCATGCACAGGCAGGTTTTGGCCCTTTACAGGGTCCTGAAGTACCACAGAGCAGCAGAGAAGTCTAGGCTGACTGGGGAAGGCCCTTAAGAGCTCCTCAGGAGCCTCTTGGAGGAGTTATTTTGGCTTTTAAAAGCAGGTCCTGAACACGTGGATTTGTAACCCCCTGTGGAAGCTGCTCCCCTCTGCAGTGCTGGCTTGTGCCGATGGGCCTGGGCTCATGTTACAGAGGTGATTTCTTTCTCCTCTGGCAGCTGAAAAGGTATAAATCCTTTTGACACCCACTTGGCATCAGTGATGGTGCTGCCAGCATGGGCCTGTCTTTATCTTGAAGCAAAGCACCGTGAGCTCTGGAGGCCACTGTACAGGTGAACCTCACCTGTATCTGCAGCGTGGTGAGGCTTGGTGAGAGGTCTCTGCAATGCCATACTGACTCAGGCTTCCTGGCTCCTGGAATGTAAGACGTTAAATAATTAGCTGTCTTGAAGGAGATTGCTCCTTTCTCGTGAGTATCCAAGTTGAATCAGCAAGTTCTGGTGCAGGGTGCCCTTGGAGAGGCAATGAAATAGCCTGTCCCCACCGGAGCTCCTTGCCCTGATGCTCATCTCCAGCACTGTTTGACCAGTGTTTTAGAAATGTTCAGCAGTGTAGGAAAGTTATTTCCTAGTCTTGTATGCTGGGATGGATCTGCAGGCATCTGGTGATACTGGATAAGGAAACCTGGAGCCCTGAGTCAGAAATGCTGTTTAATTCTCATTCAAAGAGCAAGCTGCCTTGACAGGCTTGGTGAGGTTCAGCAAGTAAGTTAGATGGTAGATGCCATGTGCTTCTCTGAAAGGTGTTCTTTCCACTCACATCTGCTGAAATGAGGGAAGTGTCTTGGGTGTGATGGGATGGTGAGCCTGCTCCCTCTACAGGGAGTTTGGACTTCATCGGGTTGTTTTATTTGCAGTGGAGAGGTAGAAAAACTCCTTTCTCCTGAGAAGCCTCTCCCAAGATGCCGATGAACAAATTCTGGAAAGATGCTATTTTTTGCACATGTACTTAAGTTGTCCTCAACAAAAATCTGAGCGTAGCTACTGGGGTGGAGGTAGTGCCCCAGCCCCCTCAACATCTGGTGATCTGCTGAGTGGGAGGAGGAGATTTCAGCATAGCTTGTAATTAGCAGGGAAAGGAGGGTTTTCATGACAACCATAAAGCAACAAAATATAAATTAAACTCTGCTAGGAAATTAAATTCAAGGAAGAGAAATAGTTTCCTTGGCAAGCCAAGAATAATGCTGGCAGCACTTAAACTGGTTGCTAAGTGAGGGGGCAGAGCAAGAAAAGGATAACAGTAGCTGTGATGATTATTGCTACCTTACCAAATACATGCATTAAAAGTAATAAAATTACATTTTTAAAGCTATGCAGCTTCCCAGTGTCATGAGGATTTCTTTGCTTGTAAGCAGAGTAAGGGAACCAAGGGTCGGTAAAGCCTTGGTATGCATCTTAGAGGTAATCTGTCTGTGGTCAAAATAAATCTGTTTATTTCTGTTGGTCTCTAGGAAGGTTATTCCCGCTCTATAAATATGCAGGGAGATTTTTCTTTGCGCGGTTTAAATGGGTGCATGTGCTTTGGTAATAGCAGCATGTGATCAGAAGAGGGAACTATTATAAAGAACAGCTAATTGCTGGGCTAGCAGGCAGGGCAAGGAAAATTACTCTCATTAATCTCTGCCTTTATATTGAGCTGATGGGCCCTGATGCAGCTTCCCCTGAGATGGAGACAGAGCTTCTGTCTGACCACAGCGAGTGTGGGATCAAACCTGTGCAAAGTGCCCGCTGGAGGAGACTGAGAAAGAAATGGAAAGTGCTGTATTTTGGTCCTAGTCTTAAATGGTCTACAGTATGACCTTTGGCTTAATGATCTTTGTCTGTCTTCATCAAATGGATGGACTTTTTCCATCATGGATGGAAAAGTACTGCATGAGTGTTAAATAGTTATGGAAAATGCTTTTGACACAAACACTACGAGCTTGCCCCAAATAAGTTTTTTAGTGCATCTTCTTGGACTAACATAAAAGGCACATCAATCATAAGAAGCCAGGGCATAACAGAAATGCTTCTGTAGTTAAACTTACTGACTAAATTAAGTGACCTGCTATTTTGGGGCAGGTATTCCTTTCAAAAAGCATGACGGGGCAGAGATCCCTACTACTTCCCATGTGGCTATATTGCGTGGTGTAGCCATCCTTACCAAGGATGTTAAAGGCATAGGGCCTCCTGAGTCGGGCTGTCTCACTGGCTGGTTTGCAAACCTAGAGTCAAAATACAACCCGTTCACTTGTGAAAGCTTATCTATCCCAGCCTGTATTGTGATCTCCTGAAGATACAGTTCGTGTGTTACACCTGCAGACTTCACTGCAACCCCTCACTTTCTGCTTGCTCGTGATCCCCTCATTCACCAGCTCATTGGAGTTTGCTCTTTTGCACACTCACACAATTTTAGAGAAGTTTGCACAAAGGGGATAGATTTTTCTTAAACATACCTCTCTGCTCAATAAGAGGATCTTTGTTTAAATGCAGTCCAGAATTTCCCATCTGCTTACTAAGTTCACTTGTTACAATGAACCAAGGAGATCTCAATTAAATGTATATCTTAGGATGAATCTCACCAATTGCAGTGATTTCGTGAGATCTGAGAATCAGGTGCCAGAAGGCCTTGAGAGATGAGCTAGGGGGGTGTTTAACTTGCATCTGCTGTCAGCAATGGAGCTGAATGAAATCTGGCTGTGAGTTCACTTTCTGTAGCCTCAAAGTTTGCCAAAGACTGTGCAACCCGTAATGTGCCTGTGACAAACTTGTGTGTTTATGCCTGCTCCGCTGTGGGGGAAGGAGTCAGGAGGTGTGGTGCTGCAGAAACATGCTGGGCTTCATCTCAAGGCTCACTCGTGGCACTTGGCAGGAGCTACAGTATTCAGGCTGCTCTGGGCCACAGCCATTTTCTTATTGAGAGCCTTCATGGAAGCGTCAAAAAAAAGTCAAAAATGCATGGGGAAAATCTCTGGGGGAGGGGGGAAATAAACCTGAGTCTTGAGTTTGGTCAGGTACTATCCTTATATGTGATACACACTGTCCTGATACACACTTCAGCATGGGCTTGAATGTGGGGGTTTTTAATAGTTTGACTTTGACGTGTAACAAAGTACTTTGTGTTTGGGCTTCACTGAGGGCAGTTAACTAATGGTTGGACATGATTATGTTAATAATAAGGGATTGGAGCATCTCCCTGATGAGGAAAGGCTGAGAGAGCTGGGGCTCTTGAGCCTGGAGAAGAGAAGGCTGAGGGGAGACCTTATTAAGGCTTCCAAGGATCTAAAGGGTGGGTGGAGGGAGGATGGATCCCGACTCTTTCCAGTGGTTCCCGGGGACAGGACGAGGGGCAACGGGCACAAGCTGGACCATGGGAAGTTCCACTCCACTGTGAGGAAGAACTTCTTTGGGGTGAGGGTGGCAGAGCCCTGGCACAGGCTGCCCAGGGAGGGTGTGGAGTCCCCTTCTCTGGAGATCTTCAAGCCCCACCTGGATGCCCTCCTGAGTGATGTGCTCTGGGCAACCCTGCTTTGGCAGGGGAGTTGGGCTGGAGGATCTCTAGAAGGTCCCTTCCAATTCTCACAATTCTGTGATTCCACAAATATTTAGGTTTGCCTATTAAAGAAACAAACTTGGGCAAAGCCGGTCTATTTTGCTTGTGCAGCATCAAGGGGCATATGTTGCTGAAGGGGAGGATGTGGCTCTGTGAACCCTGTGCACAAAGTTAAAATGTCCAAACAAGCATTCTACTAAATTCTAGTGTTAGAGAGAATGTGGAAGTTTTGCTAGGTTTAAGCAGGAACTAGATTAAATAAAACATGAATATAGAATAGATTTAATCTTAATATACCCAGCTAAAACCAGCTGTGTGGTCTGGTAACCAGAGCACTGCTGGGATGCAGCTTGAGGAGCCAGTCTGGTGTTAGTGAGGGACGTTGGCTGTAGCACGGGGCTGCTGCATTCCTGATTTGGCTGGTACCAACAGTTCTGACATGGCTTTGTGGAGGTCCAAGTCATCTGCGGTGAAAGGTCTTCTGGAGAACACTTCTCTAGAGTGTTTGTACTGTTTTCAGTACAAAAGATGCATTTGCTTCAGTCCTTAGGAAAAGGAGAGGCATAACTGGATGGCAAAATGATTAACCTGGGTAGAGAACTTGCAAAATTAGCTCTCTGCCAGACACTTGTGCAGTCAGAAAAGCTTCAAAAATTGTTTGTAGTGTAAAAGATGATAGACTCTTAACTACCTGCTTTAGCTGGTATCACTATATACACTATAATTTGAATTACTGTTTGGTTCTCTGTCCTACAGTTGTTGGCAGCTCCCATACAGAATCCTTGTTTTAATGTTTATTTGAATGTTTAATTACTCTATAATAGTGCAATAATTACCATGCAGCTACAGAGGAATTACATGGTCGTTTGTACTCTGTAAACCAGAGTCAACCTCATCTGCAAACAAATAATTATGCAGCTAACATACCTGTTTGACTTACATTTCTCCTGTTTCTCTGCTAATTGCTGTGTAAAAAATGCAGTTGCTGCTTTTATAAATAATCCTATGTGCAAAATTCTTTACTTCCCTGATTTCTGTTACTGCCACAATGTCAGATGATGTGAATTGGAACCAGGAAAAATATTGCTGTAGAATTAAGGGCAGATTAAAGCTGCCTCCGAACTGTATAGCTATATGCAGTGCTATTTTATAGCTTGTTATTTCTCTAGCTGCAGGCTGTGATCAAGCAAAGAAAAAATATTTCCAAATAACGTCACGTGTGCACTGGCCACATCTCTGAATTCTGGGGCCTCTCTTCGAAATTGGGAGGAAAACCACGAGGTGGCAATGTGCACCAGGGAATGAAGTGCCCTGAACTCTGCCGGAAAGCCGCAGCGCTCCTCAAAGATCAAATTCAGCCTTGAGATTCGAGTGGATTGACACTTGTCCTGTTACAGGAGTTTGTGTAGGATTTCAAGCATCTTTTCAATTTTAGAAAGATTTTACAAGTGTAAGATTGTAAATCTGTTGTTTTTTTTTCCAAGACAAAAAAAACCACCCCCAAACCTATAAGGTGAGCATTTCCGTGTACTACTTTGTTTCATGCTGGTAGATATCTTCCGTAAATCTGTATGTTTGCTTTAGGTTCACATGTTCCCCATTGAATATTTGGAAAATGTTTTCTTGTGCTGCCAATTTCCTGCTTGGAGGTCTGTTGGACACAGCCTGTTCGTGTACTTCTGGTGTTGCTGGTGCTCGCTCTGGGCATGGGATGTGGAAACAGCATTGTGCCTTTTCGACCCACCGACCGCCCCCTCCACCTTCCCTTGCTTTTGGTGGGGAATGTTTCCAGTCTGGAACCCACGGCAGAGAAAGGACTGCACTTCTCGGGTGCAGCAGGACCTACTGCTACGCTGTGTTGAAGCAGCAACATACTGCTGATGGAGACAATCTGGGTGTATCCAGTGCAAACCAGTTTGCAGATCTGTTTTGTCCTCAGGGATGCTGGGAACAATCTGAAATGGTGTTATCTCCTAAAGAGCGCCGGGTTTGTGGCCTACTGTATGGCTTTGGGGAGGGCAAAACTGGCTAAATCCAAGGGAATACAGCTCGGAACCAATTTTCCCTGTTGTCCTGGCAGTGTGTGCCCAGCTGTGACTTCTGCACCGCTTGGCAACAGGGAAGAAGCATGTGATGTCCTGGGACCTTGGTGGAGTGATGGGGTGAGCTGGAGCAACTCGCCCGTGGGGGCAGTTGTTCTTGCACAGGGTCTGCTGGCCACTGGCCATCCCCTGCGTTAGCCATGCCTGCTCTTCTGGAGCCCTGCCTGGCTGCTGGGGCTGGGACCTCTGATGTGCCAAGGCGGGCTCAAAATAGGCCAGGGAAGTTGGCATGGGAAGGCAAAATCCCTGTCCTGCTCCCAAATCGGTGCCCAGGCTGGAACCTGTGAGCCCCCAGGGGCTGGGCTGGTGCTGAGGAGGGGTGGGGGAAGTGCAGGGCTGGGGCTTGTTTTAGGAACCATGACTTTCCATTGGGCACCCGTCGGTGGGGAAGAGTCAGACTTTTGTTGCTCGATGCACAGTTGCTGGTGAGAAGCTAGAGCAGAACCCACCTGGCTTTGGCTTGCTGGAATGTAGACGTGAAGGGCAGGAAATTTTGAGATGAATGGTCAGTGGTCACCTTCCTAGTAGGAGAGATATCTTGTTTTGTTTGGTTTTGGGTTTTTTTATTTGTTTGGTTTTTTTTTTTTCCAGGAAACGCTATCCACAAAATCACTGTTGTTAGTTCTTTCAAAGCAGACCTATTTCATGCTCAGTCTTATTTCTCTGCAGGAAGGAGGATACTTGGTTCCCTGCTTTTTTTTTATGAAGTCTACTCATTTATTTGCTCTTCGAAAAGACTCTTTACAGCCCCTTCAGGACCAGCAGCATGTGGCTCTGGGATGGGAGGCTGCTCTGGTGCTGTGCCAGGGCAGTTCTTCAGCAGAGGGGATGTCTGCAGTCCAAGGCTGCAAATCCTCATCCAACGGAGACATTAGCAAAATTAAGTGTTTAACTGTTAACCACATTCTCCTTGAAGCCCAACCTAAAGCGTTGAGACACGTTCGTGGATTGTGAGTTGATGGGGTGCAAGGGGAATATTAATAATCTGGCCGAACAACTGCTGTGAATTTCTGGGTGTTTGCTAATCTGGGGGTTGCTTATCCCCCCCCCTGAGTATCTCCTAAACTCTTTGCCCAGGAGAAGCCCAGATGCTGCTGGGGAAGTGACTGGTCTGACTGCCTTTAAACGGCAGATGGCATCACCTCTGAGTGGTGGGCGCCGGCAATCGAGGGAAGCTCAGCTTTGAGTTTTTCTGGGCACGGTTCCAGGCAATAATATCTTTTCCCACCAGTTGTGAGGGGTCTGAGAAGCTTAAAAAAGCAACTGTTTAAAAAACAGAATCCCTTTTCTATACTTGTAGGGTGCTTGGGGGAGAGCTGGTTCGTAGAGGCTTCCAAGTGCTCAGCTGGCTGTATGCAAAGAGATGGGGCATGAGCACATGGGTTCCCTGAACCAGGTGAGGCTTGGGTTGGGTCTGGGGCTTTCCTAAATGGACTTGATTTAGGCCATGGACTGGCCTTATTAATAATATGAGCCAAGCAGGGCTTTAAAGACATTGCAATATGTCTTGGCCATGTGGAGAGCAAGGACCAAGCACCTCAGAGCAGCACTGAGCTCAAGGCTTACAAAGCTCTGACCGTGTTGCTTCACATCCAGCACTGGGCACCTTCTCAGGGTGTTTCCACCCCTCTCACCATTACGCAGCCATCATGTTGGCTAAAATATCACCAGCCAGCTCCCGAAAGCTCTCTCCAAATCCCCTGGGAAATGCTGGGCTTGCAGCTAAAATATCACCAGCCAGCTCCCAAAAGCTCTCTCCAAATCCCCTGGGAAATGCTTACAAAGCCAGCTCTGGGCTGTTGAGCCCTAAATCCCAGCACCCACCCTGCTGCAGGTATCTCCTGGCAGCACAAGAGGAGATGTGGAGGCTGGGGCCAGGGCACGCCGTGCTGGGCAGCCTGATGGCAGAAGAGGTGACTGATACCCATCCTGCTGAGCCCCAAACCTGCCCCTGCTCTTATCTTTCTCAGCTTGTCAGCTCATGTTTTGCAAAATGCTTATATTCTTTTGCTGTTTGAGCATTTTTATGTGTAGTTGTAAAAGCTTTGGAAACGCAAGGTGTTGTCACCCAGAAAACATTTAACATTTTTTTTTTTTTTTCCTGTGGAAAAAGTCAGCCCTTTAAATCTGGGTCTCTAAAGATAATATTAGTAAAAAAGCTCTGTTCTTCCCAGCACAGCTCCTTGGTAGGGGCAGGTCAACGGGAGGCGAGGTTGCACACTGCCCAATACATCCACGAGCTTTAGCCACTTGATTTGAAACAATTGCTTTATTCTGCGGATTCATAAGGGCTCAGTTCAGCCCAGAAACAAACAGCAAAGATGATGTTCACTTACATTCATCTGTGTCCTGCAAGAGAGGAAAGCAAGCTTCACCAGCCCAGATGATTTTTCAAATGAATTGCAGGGCTGGGTGGGGAAGTCAGAGGCTCTTTTCTGAAGAATAGAGCCCTCAGTGTCTGCGCTGCAACACTATTCCCCTTCTGTCCGTCTGTCTTTAGCTCTTTGTTATGTCAACATCTGTAGCTGTGAGTAAATAGCATAAGGGGAGAATACATATTGTGCTCCTGCTAAAGCAGCCAGGCTGGGTGGGGGCCAGATGACTGCATGAACTGTGCTGCCTCTGTCTGAAGCCAGAAGCTCCGGAGTAAACGCATATATAGGGCTCCCAAAGACCCTCGTTTTAACATGAATGATATCGCTTAGTGCTTCATTGACTGGCTCCTCAGCCCAGTGCAAACCAGAATAGCCGCAGTGTCAGTCCTGGGGGTGTGCTGGTTCGCTGGAGCTGAGCACCTGATGCTGTGAGCAAGGCAGGATGCAAGTACTTGTCCAGTTAATCTATGAAACATTTTCATATATATATATAGTGGTTTTTCAGCTCCCTCCAGATATTTTTTCAGCTATGCCGATTCTTATAAAGAAAAACTGTAAATACTTATAATTGTATAAATGCTCGAAACTGCTAGGAGATCTCATTTTAACAAGCAGGACCTTAAAAATCCTGCTCTGCCTGCAGCCAGAGCCCCCTCCTTGCCCTCCTCCCAGCCAGTTCCAGGCAAAGTTGGCCGCAGAGCTGGTCTCAAAGTGAAGGAGCTCTGCTATTTTTTGTGGAAATAGGCAACTGGAGGAGAAGGGAGATGGTTGGTGGCTGCAGAGGGGATGGCTGCTGGGATCTCAGCTCTTGTGGGCCCCCAGAGATGTGGTGTGGGAGATTGACAGGGAGATGCTTGCTAGCTCTGGGGCTTACAGAGACCAGCTAAATGTCACCCAGCTGCAGGAGGGCTGCAGCCCGGGCAGAGCACCTTCTCTGAGTGGTTTGCTGTGCGTGGGGAGCAGCTAGACAGTGCTGACATCAGTCCATGTGACATTTGCTTGCTCAGGGAGCCAACTAATGAGCAGGTGATCATCTGTTTCAGTGCAACCTCGGGAACACACTCTTTCCAAAGGAAAGATGAGGTCCCAAATACTTGCCGACTAAATACTGTTGTGAGCTATTAGTTAGGCTGCAAGAGTAAACTTTGGAAGATGTGCTTCATCTCCCTTCTCTCTTTGGCTGCTGTTGGATAGCTCTTAAATCAAAACGCCATCTTCCTTGGAGCTATTTCTGGCAACCCTCGCCTCTTTCTGTACAGGGGGTGCTTTTGCTGGGTCAAACTGTGTTTGGGCTCTTCTGCTTTACAGCCTTGTTCTTGCTGAAGGGGTCAACATACCTCATCTGGAAGTTCACCTTCAAGAGGCTTTGGTTTATTTGCAGCATCCTTGCATCTAAAGATGTCAGGACGACTACGTTGCCGTGCAAGGTGCTGTGCAGGCGTGTGGCATGAGGAATCTGCCTCCAAAGGCAAAGGGCAAGCAGGATCCCCAGGGAGCCACCTGGGGTCAGGCAGCAGTTCTGGGCATGGAAATGAAATCTAATATCACAGGCACAAGCTGAAGGCTGGAGCTCAGATAGAATTTTGTTTAGACCTGTGATCCAAATGTGTCCTGGGGCTCCCTTTGAACAGAACCATAATGTTGCTGGCTGGGAGTCTGCAGAAATGCCAGGCTGCTCCGATGAGCGACTTGTTTCCCACACCTAAGGGCATGTTTGCATGTTGAGTGATGGAAGATGAATCAGCTGTGCCCTTGTGAATCTTGCTGTGGGGTAATCTGTCCAGCCTCAACTCACTGCCTCCTCAGTACTGTTCTGCCATCTAGCTGTATGTTAAATAAATACGTATAAAAACGGTATGTTGGTTCCACAGCTCCAAAGAGGAATATGGGTTAGTTTTGTATGACTAAAAATACACTTTTCCTCCATATTCAGTTAAGCAATTTCCATACTGTCTGTTAAATTAGCTGTGTAATTATTCCCTCCACTGAAGTTTGCATTTGTTAGCTTCCACAGACTGCATTTGGTGTGACTGTATTGAACTAACAGGTAGCATTTCTCTGTAGCACAGCCAGCTAGCTAAGAAGGACCCAGGAGCCAGATTTCTCTATTTTACAAAATATTGGAAAGAATTAGCTGGAAGACTCTGGCTCCATAACTTGATTTGCGACTTCCCTATGTCTTTTTTTTTTTTTAAAGGGTGGAGAGATGAGGGGATCTTCCAGGGAAGTTCTCTCCATGGAGAATCCTGCCTGTGAGTCCCGATGCAGCAGTGAGCACACTGTTAGCAGCCATCATCTCGACAGCTTGTGGCGAGAGATTCCACCATTGGCATTGATATTTCACATCTGAAATTCGTACATGTATTGCTTTATAGAAAGTAAGCTCTTATGGGGGTGAGATGGGACCACTGGCCCAGCCTGGGCTATAATACAGGACAGTGTCACTGACCCTCTGTGACACCTCTGGTCTGTGCTTCCAAAAGCGGCGTTCAAGCATGAAGTCTTCCCTTGCTGGCTTGTTCTAGCAATGAATTAATTTGTGAGCTTTATAAATTAACATCTCTCTTCTGTGAGCATCTGAAGAGTGGCACAATGTCCCTCGTGTGGCTCATCCTGCTGGGCTGGTGCACAGTGGCTGAGATTTAACCAACCTGAGCCTCTGTTGGACTTTGAACCACAGGTTGTAGTGCTTTTCCTTGCTTCTGCCATTGCACAGTTCACCTCCACCAAAGCCTTTCTGTTTACCTTCTGCCTTTTTTGCCTTGTGTACTTAGACTTGAGTTCCCCTTGGGGCACGATCTGCCTCTCCTGAGTAGTCCATGTGATGCTTTGCAAGGTCTGGGCTGTGGCCTGACAAGATTGCTGTGGTGCTACCAGCGAAGGGAATGGGCATGGGCATTGAGGAGATGTATCTGAGTAAATACACATATGTTCCACTATTTACAGAACGCTTAATTGTTTTTGATAGCTAATTAGTGTTTTCTTTTTTTGACATATTTACTCTAATATAATACATGCTACAAAAGACAGTTCATCTAGAATAGATTTTTGATAGCTAATTAGTGGGGGTTTTTTTGACATATTTACTCTAATATAATACATGCTACAAAAGACAGTTCATCTAGAATAGGGTTTCCACATGAAAAGAGCCTTTACCTGTCTTTTTTTTTGTTGTTCTGGTGCATTCAGAAATGCTGGTTTGAAGGCCCACTAACCATTCTCGTGGTTGCAGCTGATTTTCTTCCTCCTTTGAAGACCTGACAGTAGATTTTATTTCCATTGAGCACAAGGGGAAGACTTTTAAAAGCACAGAGGACCGTAAGGAACCTAATTTCACTGGAAGGTTGGGTGCCTAATTGCCCTTTGTGCCATTAAAAAAAAATCTCCCCATATGTGTTTTGTTTTGTTTGTGGGCTTTTCTTTCCCCACATGGGCAAAAATCGATTGATCAATGTTTGTTACAAAGTTATGAACAAATGTCTCTGGTCTCACTGATGCATTGATGTCAGCGCAGTGTGTTCTCCTTGCTAACAAAATTAGTTGCAAAGTCAGCAGGAGGTTTGGAAGAACACAGAGCGTGGGTTTTGTTTGCATAGCACACAGGGCTGGCTGCTGCTTAAATAGCAAATCATCCCTCCCCGCTCACAGATCTTCTGCTGCTGGTGGTTTTTGGTTTTGTTTTAGGAATTGTTTGAATAAAAGGTCATTTACTGCCTTATTGTGGGGGGGAAAAAACAACAACGTAAATGTGCAGTGACACTGGGGTTTTTCAGTAGGACCACAAAGGAGGTGGTGTGGGGGGGCTGTAAACAGCCCCAGCACACCGTGTGTGGACAGGGCACTGAGCGGGATGCGTGGGGTGCTCAGCACCTCCATGGGACCCAACACTGCAGAGACCTGTGGGGTGCTCAGCACCTCCATGGCACCCAACACTGCAGAGACCTGTGGGGTGCATGGGGTGCTCAGCACCTTCATGGCACTCAACACTGCAGAGACCTGTGGGGTGCACAGGGTGCTCAGCACCTCCATGGGACCCAACACTGCAGAGACCTGTGGGATGCGTGGGGTGCTCAGCACCTCCATGGCACTCAACACTGCAGAGACCTGTGGGATGCGTGGGGTGCTCAGCACCTTCATGGGACCCAACACTGCAGAGACCTGTGGGATGTGTGGGGTGCTCAGCACCTTCACAGGACCCAGATCTGCAGAGACCTGTGGGGTGCTCAGCACCTTCACAGGACCCACTGCTGCAGAGACCTGTGGGATGCCCAACACTGCAGAGACCTGTGGGGTGCTGAGCACCTTCACAGTACCCAACACTGCAGAGACCTGTGGGGTGTGTGGGGTGCTCAGCACCTTCACAGGACCCACTGCTGCAGAGACCTGTGGGATGCCCAACACTGCAGAGACCTGTGGGGTGCTGAGCACCTTCACAGTACCCAACACTGCAGAGACCTGTGGGGTGTGTGGGGTGCTCAGCACCTTCACAGGACCCACTGCTGCAGAGACCTGTGGGATGCCCAACACTGCAGAGACCTGTGGGGTGCTGAGCACCTTCACAGTACCCAACACTGCAGAGACCTGTGTGGTGCGTGGGGTGCTCAGCAACTTCACAGGACCCAACACTGCAGAGACCTGTGGGGTGCATGGGGTGCTCAGCACCTCCATGGGACCCAACACTGCAGAGACCTGTGGGATGCCCAACACTGCAGAGACCTGTGGGGTGCTGAGCACCTTCACAGTACCCAACACTGCAGAGACCTGTGGGGTGCGTGGGGTGCTCAGCAACTTCACAGGACCCAACACTGCAGAGACCTGTGGGGTGCATGGGGTGCTCAGCACCTCCATGGGACCCAACACTGCAGAGACCTGTGGGATGCCCAACACTGCAGAGACCCTGCTGCAGAGACCTGTGGGATGCCCAACACTGCAGAGACCTGTGGGGTGCTGAGCACCTTCACAGTACCCAACACTGCAGAGACCTGTGTGGTGCGTGGGGTGCTCAGCAACTTCACAGGACCCAACACTGCAGAGACCTGTGGGGTGCATGGGGTGCTCAGCACCTCCATGGGACCCAACACTGCAGAGACCTGTGGGATGCCCAACACTGCAGAGACCTGTGGGGTGCTGAGCACCTTCACAGTACCCAACACTGCAGAGACCTGTGGGGTGCATGGGGTGCTCAGCACCTTCACAGGACCCAACACTGCAGAGACTGCAGGTGGGTGTTGGCCTCTTCTCCCAAGGGAATAAGGACAGGAGCAGAGGAAATGGTCTGAAGTTGGGGCAGGGGAGGTTTAGATGAGATATTAGGAAGAATGACTTTAGTGAGAGGGTGGTCAGGCACTGGAAGAGCCTGCCCAGGGAGGTGGTGGAGTCACCATCCCTGGAGGGATTTAAGAAACGTGTGGACGTGGCACTCGAGGGCATGCTCTAGTGCCCAAGATTGTTGGGTTGTGTCTGTTCGTGGGGGGTTTTTTGTTAGTTTTTTTTTGTTTGTTTTTGGGGGGGTGTGGGTGCGTGGTTGGACTCAGTGTTTTCAAAGGTCCCTTCCAACCATGAAGATTCTGTGATTCTGTGGTCCCTTGAAATCCTTGGGCTGGAGTGGCACAGGTCTTGAACACCCTGCTCAAATTGGCTGTCACTGGAGCAATGATGTATTGTTGCTCTGACTAGTGTCCCCCTCCACATGCTCTTCCAATATTTAACCTGCACATTGACCAAGGCTCATCCTCGTTAAGTGCTCTGGCTGAGACTTGGTATTAATGACTGCTAAAGTACATGGTATCTACCACCTTTGATGTTCTCATTTAACCCATACCTCTCGTGTGGGGCTTCCTGCTGCCTGGGTGCTGGTCCCATCCTGACACCGTGCTGAGGCCGGGGGGGATGACACTGCAGGGGCAGCCTTGGGGGCATCCTTCAGATCTGGGTGGGATCACAGACCCAGGGTTGCTTCAAGCCTATATCCAGTTTCTGCTGTTGCCTGTTGCTCTTCCAGAAGGACTGCTGCTTGGTGCAATGCCTCCACAGTGGATGCTGCTTCCATCCGCAACCTATCTGTAGCAAGACAAGAAAGTAAGAAGGGTTGAGTATCGGTGGTTGTGGGCATCTTTGCCTCCCCGCCTGGGGTGTGGAGCAAAGTGTGCCCAGAGAGTGGAAAGATGGTTTGCTGGCAGTTTTGCACCTTTTACTGGCTTACAGTTCATTTGTGATGAGCCTCCGATCTGCTGTATTCTCACAGCTTTCATCCTTCTCTTTTCCTTCAGTCTTGCAGTGGTATTAAGCTGGTTTATGTTTTGCCTCACACTTCAATATTTGCATGTTATTTTTAATGCATGTAAACAAACGTCCTGGTAACACCGTAAGAGAATGTAATTATCGCTTCTTCCCTGCTCTTTCTGCAATGCTTCTTGGGTTCCTGCTGTAACAGCAGGAACCCAAAATTTGCAAAATTAAGAGATACGTTTTGTAATTTATGGGAGTTCTTAAAAAGCTTCTTTGGGTTCAGATTAAACCCTACTGCAGGTTCAAGGGAAAGTTTAAGAAAATCAATTTTCCCAGGCAAAAAAGAGCAAAACCACAGCAGTTTATTATAGTGGCCTTTGTTACTTGAATCAATAGCTCTGTTCCCATGAATGGCTGAATAATCACTTTTTTATATAATGTTGGTATACATACAGACTTATCTCCTCCAGACTTTGTTGTTGAACCTGCAGTAAAATACTTTTGATCATTAACAGTTTCTTGCTCTTATCCTTGTTTAATTTTTTCCTGTAGCTGAGTCTTGCTCAGAGCTTGAAATGTGGTGATTGTTCCCTGCTGTGGCACTGGCATGAAGTATAAAAATGTTTCAAATAAATTAATGTTTTTCCAAGAAATTAGAAGAAATGTCAAGCATAACAGTAGCTAAATGCAGCATCGTTTGGGTTTCTTTTTGACTGGGAATATTTTCAAATGGCCTGTTCCGCAATCGCTAATAGTGGGAGGAAACATACCCAGCTTAGCAAATAACTGTATTTGGGTTTTATCCAGAAACGGGCCGGATAAAATGCATCTGAGGAAGAGCTGGTTGCTTTTTGTCCCATCCTGTATCAGGGTAGGTATTTCGGTGCTGTGTTGGCTGAAGATGCTGTGAAGAGCCTCGTCCCCCTTTCCCTCTGCAGGAGGAGTTATTTTCCTTCTAGGTATCCCCTGCAGATGGCTGAAGATGCTGTGAAGAGCCTCGTCCCCCTTTCCCTCTGCAGGAGGAGATATTTTCCTTCTAGGCATCCCCTGCAGAGGGATGGGAGTGTTGGGGTGAGTGGAAGTTACAGACCTGTAGCAGGATGGGGGTGCGGGTACCTGTGTCTTAGAGGTGTGACGGGAGGACACTCCAGTAGGAGGCTTTTTATTGTCTTTAATGGTCCTGCCGTCTTAATTATGATATTGCAAATTGCTTTGCAAGGACATGATCCCTTCAAGAACCAGGCAGGACATGCCTTGAAAAGGCTGACTAAAAACAAAAGGCTTTTTTTTCTGTTTTGTTTCAGCAATTCGCACTTATTACCGCTTTGTATTTTAAGCATCGCCTTTTCCACTTACAAACAGTTACGTTATTAAAAAGATATTTTCAGCCGATAGTAACCTTGGCAGTAGTTGTCAAGGCTAATAGTCTGACATTTCAGATCACCCACAACTAATCAGGCGAACGTGGCAGCACATCCGAGAGAGCCATTAGGGATGTGTGGCTGCAGAACGGTGTGCCCAGGCAGCGCTGGCAGCTCCTCTCTAACCTGCCACATCTCCCTCTCTGCCCGGGCACGTGGCAGAAGAAAAAGGGCTTTCAAAGAACTGGGACCATCTGGCCACGAGGGTGTGGGCTCTGCTCTTGAAGGGCATGTATGGTAATAAGCACCCAGTCTTCCCTTCAAGCTTCTGTAAGAGGCTTTCTCCGTCTCCTGAACAGCTGGAGTTGTGGAGTCCTTCCACAGAGTCTCCTGCCTGTCCCTCAAAATGGTCTGTGGCTGATGGTTTCCACAGTTGCCTGACTTTTTGGAAGCTCAGGGAAGTTCAAAGAAGCCCCGTGTTGTATCCAGTTTCTCTGAAATACTCCAGTGCCTGAGAGCCCAAGAAAAGGACAAAAAGGAACAAATAACTGTCTTGCTTCATCGGTCTCTTGCATGGCAGGGTTGCTCAGGGTATTTCTTAAAGTGTTTGAGCTTTTTGACTGCTGAGGAAATAGCATTTCTGCTCAGGCACCGGCCAGACTTTGCATCTGCAGTCTAGTGGGGAAGAGTTTGATGCTCCTTGGAAGCCTCCTGAGCAACTGTGGCTCTGCCCCAGGATCTGGTACATACCTCTCTGGGCCTCTGGTTTGTGTCCAGGATGGGTTTCTTGTTCTGAAAAGTGCTCCGAGGTATGTGGTACATTAATTTAAGCACGAGTGTGAGGTACCCTGTACCATGTTGGAGTGTGGGACAGGTGGGTTCTGGGCTGAGAACCAGCTTCTGTAAAAGTCTTGACATGGTCTTGGGACTAGAAAGGGGGGGAAAAAATCCTGCCTTGGCATCTCCCTAGCTGGCCTCTGCGTGATGGTGTGAATACAGATAGAATGGGCATACGTTTCCAAAAAAGCTCAGCTGATGTTGCTGCATTTTCAGGGATGTGCCCAGGGTAAACCCTCATCAGATGGCATGTTGCCTCCAACAGGCAAAATCAGCCTTCCTGGGGCGTCTCCACTGGTGACTTTCCTTTGGTCCACTGGGAACCTCTGAGCAGCTGCTGTGGTTTCATGAAGGGCACAAAGAACTGCTTGTTCTTGCTCTTATTTAATAGGACAAAGCTATAAACACAGAGTTCAGGACTTTGTGGCTTTGCCTTTGTAAAGTGCTTTGCTGCTGCAGAGCATGTCCAAAATGCACTGAATTGACAGAGAAAGATGCAGGTAAGGTCTCTGCTCATCTCCACTTGAATCTTCAAATGATTGAAGTATCCGGTCTTAGTGATGGCATGAAGAAGTCAATGTTGTGTGTGGTTCTTCCAGTGCCCACTAAAAGATAATGTGTTTTCATGGACACAGTTCAGCATATAAAAGACGAGTTTCCATCTGGTTACAGCACCTTGGAGTAAATGATGAATGCTAGGACTCTTTTTTTCCTTCTATTTTTTTTTCCTTTTCAGAAACAGTGAAATAGAAGTAGTTTGGTATGTCTGACACTTCTATAACTAAACATTCACTTTGCACCCAGCTGAGATCATTAAAGAAAAGATGCAAGGACTTTGCAGAGCAAATCCAGTGTCACAAGCTTTTTTCCTGAGTTTGTCCAAACCAGTAGCACTGCCTGTATGTTACATGTGGAACTGGGGCACCATATCCACCCATGGGCATGTGTAGGCCTTATTTCTAATTGTGTTGCATCATGGTAATGGTCTTGGGGAAGAAATTTGCCTGGGATATGTTTATTATTTTCCTTACCACTCTTATCAGAATGTTTCAGTGAGATTTTTTATTCATTTTTGCTGGGGTTTTGTGAAGCTCAGAGCTTGAGTCCCTGATGCCTCTAGTCTGAGTAGCTGGAGCCTGGAAGAAAACTGATTTTTCTCAAACCCATGACCATTGTCTCCTGATACCAGTTGGGATGTTTCAGCATTCTAGGGCTAATTATCCATATTTCAGCACAGAATTGTGGCTTCTTCAGACAAGCATTGAAAATCCACAATCTGTCCATTGTTGCGTGCCCTCAGTGCAATCCAGCTTACTTGCTGGAGCTGCTATGGCAATAAATTGCCCCCATATATGGTTTAGTGTGATATTAGGCTGTTTATATGTTTTATAACATAGCTGTTATAAAAATATTGTCTATATATGTATCATGACTTGAAAAGTAGCATTATAATTTGGAGATACCTTTTCAAGATTCACCCAGTGACTGGTGACAGGCAGCATATTGGCCAGGAATGATTAAAAATAGTTGATTGACTTTAATGTGAGGGGCAGTTAACAAGAACATGCATCCTATTTATCTATGACTGGAGGGTGGAAAGCAATAAGTGAGCCAAAGCTGAAAGTGTGCCTCTACTCCTGATATATAGGTACCATCTTCCTGCTCTGGACATGGAGGTGTTGCCTTGCCACCTGCATTTATGTGTTCCAGACACATAAAAACCCTCCAGTGCACAAAATTTAGAGGCATTTTGGAAGAAGGAAACTTTGGGTGGATGCTGAGAATGCAAGGAGTGAAGATCTCCAGTGTAGTTGGTGGGAAATCCCCCCTGGGATATCTTAGCATGTCTTATTCCACCACCAAGAGGAGATGCCTGGATACCTGGACCACTTTTGGCTATACCTCATTATTCAAATAATGCCTGTTCTCACTCACATATGCCCTAGGCAAATAACTTGTTAGGGAGTTGGGAGGAAAAACACGTCAGCTATGGGTTGCTTTTGAGCTCCTGCTGTTTGCAGGTGCCTTCTAATGGAACCACTGTTTTTCTCTTTTCTACTCTTTGACAACTGCTTGAGTTTTGGGGACAGAACAAGGAGAAAGCATGAACTAAGCATCTTTGTTTTCTGGGTTTTTTCCTCATTGGCTTAATTGCAAGAACGTTTATATTGCATAATACAGTGCAGCAGGGTTGTAATTTTCCTATCATCTAAATTGCAGGCTGAAAATTGTGTTAAGAAAGGACTGTAGAGAATGAATTGCTGCTTTCAAAATGACTACTGTTAACTGACAATGTGAGCGGCAAATGGTTACCAAAGGCAGGGTGAGTCTGTGGATAACGTTAGTCAACTCTAGCATGGTGTTTCTGAAAACATCTCAGCACACGCTGAATAATACATTTTTAACTAAAAGCAGCTGTCTGTCTTCAAACACACCTCTATTGCAGGCCCTTTCAAAAAAAGGACATGCTCAATATGCCTAGTTCTGTGTCTGTTTATTATTGAATGAAATACAATTTAAAGGGACTTTTGGGATGCAGTTCCCACTGTTATTTGTGAATGGTTTTATGACCCTATGAGACCCTTCAGCTTTACCTGTTTCTAAGCAGCTTGGCTTTCCTGGGGTAGTGATTTCAATGATGTTCATAAGGGGCACAAAGGGCTGCTTCCCAATAGCCAAACAGTCAGTTGGATGGGTTAGAGAAACTCATTTCTCTAATTTAGGTCCTTTATGTTATGTCCCAATGTTTCAGCTCTGACCTCTGAAATACCTGTCTGTCTTGGTACAGGTGAGGGACAGTCTGGGCTGGAAATACTGCTTTGACATTTTGTGAAGTTTTCTTCTACTTATACATTTGAATACAAGTAGAATATGGAAGTCAAAATGATAGCAATTCAAAAATATTTTAACACAAAGTCACGTCTGAATATAGGGCTTTCAAAGTACACCTATTTTCTATGTTCAGAGAAAAACAGTTTTGTGGATTTTAAGATCATAGTTTCAGTGGGGTTACAATGATTATTTTTTACCCTTTGGTTACTAATAGAGGTTTTTGCTTAGTGTTAGAAACACAAATGTTGCAAAGCTATTTTTTTTTTTTTTTTTTTTAGAATATGGAAGTCAAAATGATAGCAATTCAAAAATATTTTAACACAAAGTCACGTCTGAATATAGGGCTTTCAAAGTACACCTATTTTCTATGTTCAGAGAAAAACAGTTTTGTGGATTTTAAGATCATAGTTTCAGTGGGGTTACAATGATTATTTTTTACCCTTTGGTTACTAATAGAGGTTTTTGCTTAGTGTTAGAAACACCAATGTTGCAAAGCTATTTTTTTTTTTTTTACAAAGGAACTTAATTTTAGAAAATGGCAGTGCATTATCTGGATATTTCAAGCCTGTTTGGCCCTGGAGAGTTTGCCTGGATCCCATTTGGTTGGTCTGGTTGTCCCATCCAATTTGGGTCTCGGTTGTGCCCGTCCATCCTGTAACATCTTGCCGTTTGGGTTCAGGCCTGTAGCTGATGTTAATAGAAGGGGTTTATTTGTGGGATGAATGGGAGCGCTGTGTGATCAGGGAGAACAAAAAGCAGACAGTTTTGTTACTGTACGCTCTGATTTGCTTTCAGGCTTTTCTGGTTCAGTCAACTGCGATGCTTTGCTGGAGGCATTAAAAATGCATTAAAGTGCCTGGCGCATCAAATGCCCCAAGTCCTGGGGAGTAGCTGGGAGATGCTGCAGCATCCATATTCAGGGCATCTTGCCTCTGCCTTGGCGGGAGGTTTCGGGGGGGGGGATTCTGCTGGTAACGCACAACTCACAGGTTCATAATAAGTAAAAGACCAGTTAATTCAACGTGACGGATGGCTTTGGTATATTAGAATAACTCTTATTGTTTTGAGAAAACACCAGAGCGGTTATATTTGGAACGAATGCAAGCAGCTTGTGAAATTGCCAGCTTAATTAGTGGGTCTTGCAAGGGCACAAAAAAGTTCCTGAATTAACTTGTCTTCTCATTGAATAGTCCAACTCTGTGTGTAAGCATGTATTATCTCTGTCTGGCTTCCAAGCTTAGTTTTAGCTGTCAGAAAAAAAAAAGTCTGATATTTGAGTCTTTTCTTAATTTTTATATACTATTCCACAACACCATCAGGGTTTCATTTTTTTCTGAAGGTACCAAACAGGGTTAGTTTAATAAAAAGCATACTGTGGCTCTCGCTCATGCTCTGGTTGGTCTGTAAATTAGTTCTGTAAACATTACTTACAGCAAGTGTTAAGCTCCTTGTACCAGATAAAGGAAATAAATGTGCTGGGAATAAGCCTTCTGCATGTATAATTCTGCCACAAAGTCTTTTGATTATTTAAACCTTAGGTTTTTTTCATCTTCCCATGACGTCTTGCTGGAAGAACATCTTTGCACGTTGCCAGAGCTGAGGCCTTAAAGTTTTGAAGCACCAGGTGAAGAAAGCAATTTCATGGTTCATGCCACCATTAATGTTCTGTTGTAATCTCCAGCGGGCAAGCCCCTTCCGTTGAAGTTTGGGATAATGAAGGGTTTAACTTTTCGGTTCTGTCAAATTAGGTGTGGGAGAGAGAAGAGAGGCCCACTTCCCTTTTGGTTTTGCAGAGATTGCCTGCGCAGACAAATAAGTGAGCATTACAGGTGATTCTTTCTTTACGCGGAGGTAGAGAGGTTCCATTTATTGCCATCAAATGCATTAAGCTGGAAGTCAAAGCCCTTAGCTTTTTGCTTGCTGCTAGTCTGGACCAGAAGACAATCAAACCATAAGGGTCATTTTCTGCATGAGCTAACCTTTTCCTCTCTTATGGTTTGAAGCCTTTGTTGACAATGAGATGCTCAGTGGGAACATTAAATTAACACTTCATATTCGTGGCTGTAAATTTACTGGCAAGCTGAGGAAAAGTCAGGGAAAACAAACACTCCATCATTTCTGCTTCATTTAGCTGCTGAATGGGGACACTCTCACCTGCAGAGAAAAGAGGTCAGGGCAAACAGGGATAATTTTAATCTGACTCTCAGCCTAGTCTTTAGTGGCAGTGGATTGTGTTGCATTCTGTGCTGAAAGTAAAGGTGAGAGCGAGGTGAGAGCAAGAAAATGGATAAGTACTATGTGAAATGCTTAAGAGACCTTGTCGCAGGCAGGCGGGGATGGATGGCTGGGCTGGTTACTACGGAAACTAGCAGGCTAAATACTATTAATTTTGCAAACTACAAAATCAGTTTGCTCTCAGATAATAGCTGCATTAAGATTTCCTTGGCAGCCAGGAGATAACACTGAATTCCTCCACCCAAGGTTTAAAAAAAAAAACAAACTAACTGTTCTCTTTCAGAGATAACGATGCTCCGTGGTGACTTCATCCAAGTCATGTGTTAAATGGCTCCTGTCTCTTTCCCAGGTCATGGTGATGGTTTTCAGGGTCTGATGGGCAAATAATGCTTGTTAGCTGCCACGCTGACTAATGTGGGTTGTCAACAGCTGTTAGTGTGTGTGTGTGACATCGGTGCCCGAGTTCCTGAAACACTCCACGTCTTAAAACTCACTGTTCATGGGTTTTGCCTTATTCTGTCAGCAGATGTATGTTATAAATGCCGTGAAAAGGTGAACCTTAATCACAGAAAGGTGCTTGGAGATCAGAACAAGATGGTTGAAGCAATGCAGGTTTGATCTGCAGTGCTCGTGGTTGCTTGTGTTGCTAGATATCTGTGCCTGTCAAAAATCTGTTGGTAAAGGGCTTTAGATATTTGAATTATGTTTGGTGGGTGCTGCTCCTCCGGTGGGTTTCAAGCCCGTTGATGAGGAAGGAAAAGGTCCCACCTCTGGAAGTGGAGCAGGGAGGTGATGCACCTCGGAGCAGGGTGGCGTTTTGGAGGATGGGGCTGAGCAGGCTGTTTGCCATTTTCCAAGGGAAACATCACCTTTTTCTTGCAGCTCCAGGGGTGGATTTTCCTGTGTGCCCTGGGTGGGGGGGACCCAGGGCAGGGTTGCTCCTGGGGAAGGGGCCCCGGGGCTGTGGCGGGGGTCCCGGGGACCTGCCCGGTGGTCCCAGCGGTGCCTTGTGCTGCTCCCGCCTCATTTCCCGCAGGGCAGCAGGGTCAGGCTGGTGTTTAGCCTGCGGTAATGATCTCGTTAGGGAGCTGAATGGACCACCGGCTGCCCCACCGGGGCTCACCCGGGGGCTGGCTGCCCCCCGGCTGGGCTGAGCATCCCCGGGGGCGGCGGGAGAGCCGGGGAGAGGGAGGCAGCCAGCAGCGGGGAGAGGAGGAGATTAAGAAGCTGAGAAAAAGTGACAAGCCGATAATAGAAAACACTTTCAATAGTCGTAATCCTTGACATGCAAGGACAAATAGGAATGCTTTTGTTCTCGCATTTAGATTAACTTTCAGTTCAGGAGTAAAACTCCAAGTAACTCGGCGCGCCTGCGTCTCCCGGCGTACCGTGCAACACGCAAGTTTGTAGTTCATTGCCACTGACCTCCTGGAAATGCTCCTTTACGCAGCGATGGAGGGGAAACAACGTGGGCAGGTAACAGCGGGGAGGTGAAATCTGAAGCACGAGACGATTTTCAAAATTGCCTTCTCTGATTTGTATTGGGGCGGCTTTTCCTCCACGGCAGCGTCCTCTGCCTGTCCGCACCGAGCAGAGCTGGAAACGTAATTTAATAAATTTCTTAGCCTGTTTTCTCTTAAGTGCGCTTTAACAAGAGGGCTTTGCAAATCAGGCAGTTTGCATGGGCACATGAGTCCCCAGGAAAGTCTGAGGCAGTGGGAAAAGAGACTTACGGGGAGTGGTGACATTCTAATGATAATTAGAGATGTTACAGGGAGTAACAGTAAAGGAAACGGCATAAATAAATGTAATAAATTCAAATACAACTTACTTTTGGCCAAATGGCTTTCAGACCCAATTGCAGAGAATTGCAGTACCATACAGCAATGCTATAGATATTTTAATTAGCTTTTTTTGCCTCCTGACGGGCTGGAATAAATCTCTGTTTACCTGTGCTTGGTAATTTGGAGTGTGAGCAAGGGCCTGGAGGGAAAAAGATGCTTCCCTGATGACAAGAAGGGGGAGATTTTAAGATCCCCAAACCACACTGGGGAGAGGAGGAGCATCAATGAACTAAAAATCTCTCTGAAGGTAACCGAGTGTTGCTGGGAATAGCGTGCATGGCTTCTCCCCACTGCCGTGAAGAAGGCGGCTGTGAAATAAACAGCAAAAGAAAATGAGCTACGTTAGCCAGCCTAATGAATTCACAAATTGTTAGCGGACTAGGGGTGCCTGACATCCTTACCGAGGAGGGCAAAGGCATCAAAACACATCCCCCCCCCTCCTCCCGGGCATTCCTGCTGGTGGCCAAGGAGATGAGCCGAGGTTCCCTCAAAGGCTGGTGCTGAGGGAGGAGAGAAAAATGCGGGCAGGCTCCATGGGCTGAGGGTGGCCGGCCGGCACGGGCAGCAGCCCTGGGCTGGCAGACAATGGTTCTTCATGGAGACAGGGCTCCTGAGCCTGGGTTTTATCCCGGGAGGATGACTGACAGCCTTATCTTGCCATTTCCTAGCTGCTGAGGATGTTCTTGTGCTGGGGAGCCCCGCGGGGGGCTGGCAGGCTGTGCTGGAGGAGGGCAGGGCAGCCTGGGAGGTACGCTTTTCCTTTTCTCTCTTTTAGCTGGAATGGGCCTTTTTTGCAGGTGTTTCTTAGGGCTGCTGTCTCCCTGCAGCCCTCGGCATGTCAGATGGCTCTGCCAGTTTTCAGGATCTGCTGGGTCCTGTGAGTGTGTTGGACACTGGGATGGAGTTGCTGGCACATCACGTGCCACCTTTCCTCCTCCTCCTCCTGCGCTGATCTCTGCAAGGCTGAGGGCATGTCCCCAGCCAGCCATCCTCACAGGGCATGCCCCTTTACCAATCCATAATGTGTGCAAAGTCATTAACTGGGGGCTTTAATTTCTTAATCCAAGCCAAATCTGAGACAAAGTGGTCTTCTGGACACTCTGAGGAGGACGACGTGTCCTTTTTTGAGCTGCAATAGTTGATGGTGGCCTCCAGTCAGTGGTAGCTTGTGTTTGGAGTTTTACTGCTGATCCTTCCTCTTCAGGCTCAGAGAGCTCAGCGAGCTCCAGTTCTGCCACCAGGCACAGTCCTCAGATAGACATGGTCCTGCTGTGCCTGTAGGAAACTTGCCTTGCTCCGAGTTGGCAAATACTCACTTAAACTTATTTTTTAATGGAGGTCATGTTGGCTACGTTCACTCCTTTTGCTTGGCTTCCCAAACCATATGGGTTTAGGAGCTGGAGGGCTGATGAGAGTATGGCATACTCAGTTATTAGTGGATTTATGAATTGTGGTGAAAATGGGCTCTCTGCTGTAAACCCAACTTGCAAACTCACTGCTCGTCCGCTGCAAGAGCAGAAATGGGGTTGTTCCCAACCACTGCTTGAATTTTGGGTTGGAGTCTCACACTTGACTGCTCCTAGCCAATCCATAACTGTTCAAGTTATTTATAGGAATTTTGGGGGTTCAAATGCAGCCTTGTGTGGGGAGGTAACAGGCAGCTGCCACACAACTGGGACCAAGCAACTAGGCTTGACTCGTGGGCGGTTTGCCTTTGGAGAATGCTTCAGACACCAGGAAAATCTGTAGAACTTATGGCTATGGGAACCTTAAGTCATTGCTGCTGAGGACATTTGGTGCTGATAGCAAGCTCAGAGGTAAAAATCATCTGAGATTTCCCATGGGGACTTCTTGCCTATAGTAGGAGAGACGTCATCATTGAACAAAGTGTTCCTTTGGTGTATCTCCACCCTCTTGGGGAAAGGGGAGGGTGTGGATTTTTGGGGAGTGGGGTGGAAGAGAGCCCAGCCTGGTGGTGGAGCCCTCTGGTCCCATGCTGGACCTGGCTAAAATGTTTGAAGCTTCTGAAGAGTGAAGAGGAGCAGCAGAGTTCCTCTCCCATTGTCTCAGAGCAGCTCTTTAATGGGTGCAAGCTGTGGGCGAGGTCAAAGGTGGACTGGTGGGTGTTCATGTCCAAATCCAGCAGTGCTGCTGGTGAGCTGCCAACATCTAGGGAGGAAGGTCTTCCTCAGAGGAAGGTGCTGCTCAGCCCAAAGCTTTGGGAGCCTGGTGTCTGGCCCGGGGCTGCTGTTTCCAGAGGAATTGCTGGGACAGGCAGGCTTGAGGAGTCCAGGGTGAAGCTAGCAGAGCTCCCCGAGTGCCCTGAGCGGTGGGATGTGAGGAGTGGGCAGGGTCATGGGCAGTGCTGGGGAAGGATCTCCTTGGCATGGCTCTGAGCAGCCCTGGAACCTCCTCCGCACCCATGGGGTGGGCTTACACCAGCCTATCTTGCCTTGGGTGCAGAGCAAGAGTTGCTTTGCCTCTGTGAAAATATTACCATTTATTTTACTGGCCTCTTAAAAGATAAGGTTGAAACATGCAGTCCTGCAGCTGAGAAGAGAGAATAAAGAGGATCAGACACAACCCCCATGTACACATGATAATTTCTAGCTTTGGCTTATCTTGTAGGAATTATAAGATACCGAGTAGGAAATAAATCATAATGTCAGGAGCAAATGCCATTTTCTTTCTTGGTGTGATTTGCAGCATCCCAGTCAAACAGATAGATTTCATTCCCACTCATAGGATTCTCCCCTTTAATTGAATTATGCCCCGACTAGCAAATGGGATTCATTCTTTGAGATACAGGGAAATTACCATTTGATGAAACAATGCTTTACTCTTTCTCACCTGCACAAACATCCTTCAGGAAAACTATTATGCAGATATCCTTGATTACAGACTATTGTTCCTTTTGATCTCTAGCTTCGTTTATCATAATGAACAACAGTGTAGTACCACATGAATATTATACAGCGAGTGCACAGATGCATTTGAACTGTCCTCGACAATTGTTTGCTGGCGATTTACTTAGAACTTCAAAAGAGTTTTTTGGTTCTATTTAATTAACATGCTTTCTGCTGCAGACAGCTAATTGACAGGCAGATACTGTATTAGTGAAAGGCTTGGTGTATCACAGCACCTTTATTCGCTTCTCAGAGGTGGGGCATTTTGCAATAATTAATGCTAAAGACCACCAGGAACCTGATTTCCTAATAAATTATGAACTTCAATAATCTGAAGCGACAGAGATATTTCTACGCTAAAATCTGTGTTCCTCCCCCAAGTGAAATAGTGAGTATTACAGTTATTACAATTCAAGATTTGGAACGTTGACTCTTTTGGAACTACAGGCATAGGTCTTTTGAGGTATATTTTTCAGATTTGTAGTGTTAAGTGATCTTTGTCTTGAATTCAAACTTTCATTTAATTCCCGGTTATCACAGTTGAGAAGAAATTGAGAGCTTCAAGTCCAAAACCCAGAAGGCAAGTGAGAGAAGCCAACCCATATAATCATTAATTTTCAGCTGATGCAATGGTTTGGGAGGGGAAAAGCTTATCCCTGAGCCTTGTGCTCTTGGAGCCAGCAATACAGAGATGTCTCTGATGAAGCCATTGTATTGTTAGCTGATTTGTGGAGGAAACACATAAAGACAAGGGAGGAGACTCATTAATTTTGCACTTGTTAATTTGTTTTGTAATTGACTCTTGTAGTGCAACTTCTTGAAAGAGAGAAGTGGTCCCTGCCCTGGTTAGGAAGGGTTTCACCTCCTCTTGGCACAGTGGGGAGGGAAGGTGACAATGTGCAGCTGGGGAAGGGAAAGCACCGAAACAGAATCTGCCCCCTGTAAAGTTTTGGGCCCTCCTGGGGTGACTGCCTCTGAAGGCTTCAATTCCATGAGCTGCTGGGGCTTGCTCGTGTCTGAAGGCTTCAATTCCCTGAGCTGCTGGGGCTTGCTCGTGTCCTAGCCCTTCACCATGCTGAGCTCCAACCCAGTTGTGTGTGACCATGCTCTCAAGGGGCAGAGACCTCTGGGGAGCATCTATGGTGAGAAGGGGTAGCTCTTAAAATGACAATTTGCATTGACTGAGCTGGCCTTGGCAAAGTTGCTAAGGTTTTAAAACCATTTTCTACTACTCCTGGAAATGTACCTAGCACTGCAGATCCTCCTTTCTGTATAAACTTGCTAGAGTGTGTTTGAAAAAGGAGTGGGCAAACCTGGCAAGGCTGGTAACAAAATCTGTCTCCATCGGTGAGGTGGAGAGATGGCAACTAATCAGATTACGGTAATGCCATTTCTAATTAATTTACTTGGACTAGTGATTGCTGATCTGTACCGTTATTAGCCAGCTTATGCTGTTTGCAGGAGTTGCAATAAATATGCAAAAAAAACCTGCCTAGGTGGTGTGGGCATGTAGGGGTTGGAGCAGGGGCTGGTGGTGTGCTGTGTGCTGTGACCCCCCTCAAAAGCCCCAGAGCCCAGCCCCTGGCTCCCTGCACCCACACAAAGGGATTGCTGCAGCATCCCCAAATTCAGCCAGACCTCAGGACCTCAGCTCTGAGAGGCTGATGTGTGCCTGCCTCGGCAGAGGAACGCTAGGCACCTCCAATTCCACGTGCCTGGCACGTTGGTTCACCTGCCCCATAATTACTGCCTCTGGAATTCATGAGACGGATTTGTCCTTTAGCACATTCGGGCAGTAAATTTACTAGCCAAGTGTAAAATACTATAAGGAGCTTTGAGCCCACAAGCTGTTTTCTGAGGCTCTATAAGAGTGTGTCCGAGGCTTGGCTGTTCCTCAGGTGCTGTGTAACCCACCTCTGCCCCGTGCTGGCTCTGGGGCTGCTTGTCCACAGCCCCACACTTTCCCAAAGCAGATTTAATGCCCTTTCATTTCAAGCATAAAATCGCTGACTTGCTCCAGCAACGTGAGAACCAGAAGGAAGAAAGCATAAAAAATAATTATTTACCGATTCAGCGGCTAGTTCCATTTATTAGTTTCACATCTCTTACAGAGTTAATTACAACAAATCTCATTAACTGCATGGAGTGGGCTGGAGAGTGGCTTTCCTGTGGCTGGCTGCCGATGTAAACTTAGAGCCTCCACACTGGTAGTGATCATCAAGAAATCTTGATTTCTCAAGGCCATAGCCTTGGTGCTAATTTACATGGTCTCTTTCAGCATGTGCTGATGTTCAGTGGTGAAAACTTAACCCTCTGCTTGTCCTGTCAGATGAATTCTGTGTGCGCTCCTGTAGCAATCCCACCTTCCTGAAGAACAAATAAAACTTTAAGGCAAAACACCTTCCAGTAACCTCAGTGTTGCATATGGAATGGATCTGAGATTAGTCTGCTGTCATTCCTAAACTGCTGCCTGCAGAATCACCGAGTCATGGAATTGTTGGAGTTGGAAGGGACCTTCTAGAGATCATCTAGTCCAACTCCCCTGCCAAAGCAGGGCTGCCCAGAGCACATCACTCAGGAGCATCCACTGGGGCTTGAAGATCTCCAGAGAAGGGGACTCCACACCCTCCCTGGGCAGCCTGTCCCAGGGCTCTGCCACCCTCACCCCAAAGAAGTTCTTCCTCAGATTGGAGTGGAACTTCCCATGGTCCAGCTTGTGCCCGTTGCCCCTCGTCCTGTCACTGGGAACCACTGAAAAGAGTCCAGCTCCATCCTCCCTCAACCCACCCTTTAGATACTTGTCAGCATTGATAAGGTTTCCCCTCAGCCTTCTCTTCTCCAGGCTAAAGAGCCCCAGCTCTCTCAGCCTTTCCTCATCAGGGAGATGCTCCAATCCCTCCATCACCTTTGTTGCCCTACACTGGACTCTCTCCAGCAGTTCCCTGTCTCTCTTGAACTGGGGAGCCCAGAACTGGATGCAGGATTCCAGTTGTGGCCTCCCCAGTGCAGAGCAGAGGGGGAGAATGACCTCCCTCCACCTCCTGGCCACACTCTTCCCTCTGCAGCCCAGGATCCCATTGGCCCTCTTGGCCACAAGGGCCCATTGCTGGCTCTAATGTGCTGGTGTTGCTCACAGCCACTTGAAATCACTTGCCCTGCAGGTGTGCCAATGTGGAGGTTAGGAGAGGTGGCTGCTCAGCCCATTGGAGACCCTTAGGGTCCCCCAAGCCTGTGTGTGGCTGCAGCATCCCTCTCCAGAGCTCAGGGAAAGGAGGTACCTCCAAAGTAAGGAGGGTCTGATCAACGCTTAAGAGTTGTTGGGTTTATTTCCATCTTACAGGGACTGTGCTAACCGTGCAGGAGGGAAAGGATAAATCAAAGCACCAACATGTAAATATTTAATTTCAAGTCACTATCTGTTCTGTATCTCTTGATGTGAAAGAGAGGCCAGGAAGGCTGACTCCTCAGCTGGGTGGTTTTGCTGCCTCTACATTGAATTGCTGGTCTACTGGGATGGGGGTCCCACAGCCTGGCAGCTTTCCGTGGTGCCTGTTGTAAATCATCTTCCTTGGGGTGGAAAGTAAAGCAGAAGCTCAAAGGCCCATTTCTGAGTCCTGTTCTTAAGCAGTTACAAAGAAAAGAAAAAAAAAAAATCAAGTTCTTTCAGCCTTCCTAAAACTTCAGAGGATTTTAGGAAGACAGCTGCCAGAACTAGATTTTAACTAAAATTAAAGTACACCAACAGACTCCAACTGCTGACAAAGTTCAGGGAAAAGGGAAATATTTTTTCATTTGAGATAAACAGAGGGCACTGCTGATAGCCATCCAGCAGACTGCCTGGAGTTTTGCTGTGTCCCCCCCTTGGGCTGTGAGCAGGTTTGGAGGGGCAGAGAGAGCTGCTCTTGATCTGTAACGCAGTGGGGAGAAGGTCTGGGGGGTTTCACTGTGTCTGGCCAGGTTTCCAGGCCCCCGACTTGGGGTTTTGATTCGAGCCGACGTTGTGTTCCTGCCTTTCAAGAGCCGTGTGGTGGGTGGGAGATAGCACGGCGCCACGGGAAGGCTTTGATTGCCACAACTTTCAGCACACGCCGATGGCTCCATTTGATTCCCCACAATAAAACCCGTGTTTGACTTCCAGTCTAGTAAACCGCCTTTGGCAAGAGGTCGGGCTTTGGCTGGGGGCTGCAAACGTGAACAGCAGCTCCAACCAGCCTTGGAAGTGAGGAAATTACATTTTTTTTTTTTAGGCTGGATGGGATTATAGTAACAGCCTCTTTGCAGCCTGTATTTTCACAGAAGTCGAGCAAACTTTCATTTATGATTCTTGCCTTGACTGAAGCTTAAGGGCTTGTTGCTGCTTACCCCTCTAGTGCTTTTTTGTGCCAACAGGGAAAGAAGACCGATACAGAAGGACTGTTGTTTTCCTGCTGTGCAGCGGGTATGCAATTTACAGGTGGTAGCTTGTTTTCATGTTTTCATCTGAGTTGCATAAAGAATATATTTTGGCTAGGTGCATGTGTCCTGCAATCAATCTTTCCAACTAATCTGAGATTAGTAAAGGCTCAACAGCTGAAAGTGGGACCGCTTCTTTTAATCCCAGAAGCTAGGTCCGAGCTCCAAAGATATTTAGGCCCCCACTCCTGTCAATAGATGCTGCGTGTGAAAATGCCTTTTGGGGGCCTGTGTCATAAGTAGTTAGCAAATGATTTAGCAAGTGTGTTTCTTGCTGTATAGCAAAATCCATCGTCGTTACTCAAAGCCCTGCCAAGAGCCAGGCTGCCTGAGTGGCTGTGGTCAGGTCTCTGTAGCCAGAAGCTGGTGAGGGATGATGTGGCTGGCACAGCAACCCCAGGTCCATAGAAAGATGTGTTTTCATTGAAGGCTTTTGGTGGCAACGGCTTCATCAAGTGCGTGGAAAAGGCAAAGACCATGGCTCAAGCTGCTCGCCAGGTTCGCTTGGATGCAACTGCTGTCGTAGTCGTTTGCATTCGGTGATGACTCCCAAGACTTTGGGTGCTTGAACTGCTGAATGTTAATGGCAGCCAAAGCAGCCGTTTCAAAAGCAAGGTCTGTTCAGCAAGGAGTGTGTTTCAGAAGGAATACAAATTGTTCTGCTGCCAATTTTTTTCTTGACCATACAGTAACTTTGTAATTAATGTGTTAGCTGGTTGCCAATTAACAAGCAAAATTGTCTCAGCTGCTGAACTTCTTTCCACTCCCAATATATTCCCTTTTTCTCTCCTGCCTTTCATCTCTGCAGTTAGTCAGATACCACCACTAAAGCCATCTGCCCCTTCACTCTGGGAATTGCTGTCGTAGCTTCTGGTCCCTTGCTGTGTCAGATCCAGCACTCTTTGGGCTTGCCTTACTGCTTCATGGTTTTCTTCCTCCCTTCATCTCTGATGCTGTTTTGCTTCAGTCTTGGCTCCCTGTCTAGCTCTTTGGGATCCTTTCCTTCCACTTCAGACACCAAAATCCTGTTGCCCTGTCCTAGTCCTTCCCCTTGACTTTCCAAGCAGCCTCCTGTGCTTCACTGGTGCTTGGGAGATAGGTCTTGTAACTGTGGTTTGGGGTTTTTTTTTCCCTCTTGCACTAAAGGCACTCCTAGCTCTTTGGAGACATTTCTCTAGTGTGCCAGATGATGGTTGAATCTTGTGCAGGTTTGTTGGGGGAGTGAGGAAGAAACTTCTGTGTTGCTGATGGAGGTGCGTTGCTCAATGGAGGTGGGTTGGGGAGCAAGAGGGCAGGTTAACTGTTCTGTCCCCAAAAGGCTACACATGGCTGTGGAGATGGAAGAGCCTCCTCTGCAGCCCAGATGAATAGTGGCTTGACTGAAGCTTGGGTTGAAGCATGGGAAGGAACTGAAGATGACCATGTCCTTCTGCCATCTGATAGCAGTGGGGTGGGGTCTCCAAGTCACAGGCACCAGCAAGGCTGACAAAGGGGGTTGTTGTTGGATGAGAAACTTAACCTGATCTGGCAATGTGTGCCCAGAAAGCTAACCACATCCTGGGCCGCATCAAAGGAAGCATGGCCAGCAGGGCAAGGGAGGTGATTCTACCCCTCTACTCCACTCTCATGAGACCCCATCTGGAGTGCTGTGCCCAGCTTTGGAGCCACCAATATAAGAAGGGCATGGACCTGCTGGAATGGATTCAGAGGAGTGTCCACAAAAATGCTCAGAGGGCTGGAGCATGTCTGCTATGAAGACAAGCGCTGAGAGCTGGGGTTGTTCAGCCTGGAGAAGAGAAGGCTCCAGGGAGGCCTTGTATGGTCTTCCAGTGTCTGAAAGGGGCTACAGAAGAGCTGGGGGACTCTTGATCAGGGAGTGGAGCAATAAGATGAGGGATAATGGCTTCAAACTGGAAGAGGGGAGATTTAGATTAGATACCAGGAAGAAATTTTTTACTATGAGGGTGGTGAGGCAGTGGAAGAGGTTGCCCAGAGAAGCTGTGGCTGCCCCATCCCTGGAGGGGTTCAAGGCCAGGCTGGATGGGGCTTGGAGCAACCTGGTCTGGTGGGAGGTGTCCCTGCCCAGGGCAGGGGGGCTGGAACTGGATGATCTTTAAGGTCCCTTCCAACTCTAACCATTCTCTGATTCAGATGGTCTCTCCATCTGCTTTTCAGCTCTGCTTGTATTGGGCAGCGTTGTTGTGATAGCACACCTTTGAGAGAGACCCTCGCTGTAGGAGGCTGCAGTGGGCAGAGTAGGGGGACCACATGGGAAATGTAGGGTAGGACTTTACCAAACAGGTATCTCTCCACACATGGATGCAGGTGATGGGTTACCTCCACTGCCTCTCTTTGGGAAAGGATGGAAATGGGTTCTTCCAGGGCATGGTTCCACTCAGCTGCAAAATAGATGACCCAAGCAGCTGATTAGTACACTAAAGCCATTTCTCTTGGCACTGATGGGCAGAGGGCTGGTGTGGATGCTGATCTCCACAGCTTGCACTGCAGTCAGGTCAGGGCTGAGGGCATCCAGTAGTGTGGGGCCACCCTGCTCCCTCCACCAGCACCTCCCAGGGTGGAAGTGCTGCTGTGGCTGGAGGGACACCCCTAAGCTCTGCTCTCCCGCTTTATTGTGGTGCCAACAAAAGCCCCTCAGCACATATAATTCAGTTACCTATTTATTCTCTCCATATGTGTTGTGTGTGTTCTCTGGCGTGTGTATTTATATAAATTCTTATTCACTAGCTTCATAAAATACCCGTTAGGAGTGGTGCTGGGTGGGGGGGACCCAGATGCACAAGAGGAAATGTTTCATATCTCAAGGAGTGCCGTCTGTGCCCCCCGGCAGCCCCTCCCTCCCGCCTATCAGATGTAGGGCTTAATGGGCTTAAGAATTAGAGCAGCTGCTTGGTGCAGAATTTATTGACTGGCTGTGCATAACGAGGGGAATTAAAAACCTAATTGGCTGAGCTTCTCCCCGTCAGCTTGAGAATTTTTACCTTTCTCAGGGCTGGGTGTTTTTATCAAGGGTCCTGGACTCCTCCATCACTCCCACCTTGCTTTTCTACTTCTGTTTTATGGGTCTGAGATGTCACCAGGTGGAAAGCTTGCCTATCTCCTTGGGGTGATGCCACCCTCTTCACTGGTGGTCTTGAGGAGGAAGCAATGGTGTCCATGATGTCTTGTGTCCAGGCCCCGTCTGGAGTTTGGCTGGCACTTAAAGTAGGTCGCCTTGCAAAGAATGAGAGTAGAAGACAGATGTAGGGTGCAAAGCCACTTCATGGGTCACCTCCCAGAGGTGTCATTGGTAAATGCCCTTGCATAGACTGGAGTACGGTCTCCCTTCCAGAATAAACTTGGCTTGGCTTGGCACCACCAGCACAAAACTAGAGCTTATTTGCTGTATTAAGAAGGTAGGAAAGGGAACTTGCTGGGGAGACAAAGTGTGATTGAGGCATCAGTCCTGCTCTGTGCTGCAAGTCGCAACCCTCCGAAGGCACTGTAATAGCTCTCCCTCTGATAAAGCTGCCTCATTAAGTGCCTCCCTGGAGAAACCTCACCAGTGCTCTCTGCTCTCTTTTTCCAACTGTGTACGTGGGAGAAGAAAATGAGTTTGAATTTCAGAACTCTAGATCTAAGAAACTTGCTGTGGGCTGCTGAGGCAGCATGCAGAGGGCTATGCCGCTGGCCGGGCCCAGAACACGTGTCCCCCCATCACCTGCAGGGCACAAAGCTGTGGGGTTGTCCTCTCTGCCAACAAACACTTGTAGGTGCACACTGAAAAGGCCATTTCTGTGCATTGTCCAAAGCACCACAGCCCAAACTGAAGCTGGTCCTTGTGCAGTGGTTCCTTACTGGTGTGCAGCAATACACAGGGCTTACCTCAACCCTTAGCTCCACCATGAAACTGGACGTACTGGCTTTCACTGGTGAAAGGCTGGTGTTGCATGGCTTCTTCCAGACCATATATGCTGTCTGAAGCCTGCAGCCTCAGCCTTTCAGCCAGGAACCCTCACTGCCCAAATCCTGCAGTACATTGCTCACTGGAGGGATAGTGTGGCATCACGTTGCTTAGATCTGGAAGGAACTGGCTTGGTCTCTAAATGGGTTCCTCCTGGGCCATCGCTGGAGATGCTCTGGGGATGAACACTGTGTTGCAGCTTTCTGAGGAGGCATTTTTAGTTGATTTCTGGATGTTATCCGGTGCCATTCTAGTAAGGCTGTATCACACACAAAGGATGAGTTAAGTGTCTTGTGTAGCTGTGGCCACACAGATCCTCCTGCTGCATCTTGTGGTAGTTGGAGCCAGGTCTCTGCTCCAGGCTCTGCTGAGCTATCTCTGGCTCCTGGAGGCCAGGAGAGGCTTTTCCTCCTGCATCTCTTGCTCTCAGAGAGGCTGAATGGGCACAGAAATAGCCTCACTTAAGGCTATGTCTCATTACTACATTAAGTCAACAACCACTTGAGTATCCAAGGATTTTGATCAAAGCTAGATATTGAAAGCGGGGACAAAGAGTGGCAAACTTATTTGACTTCCACTTATTTCCAGAGCCTGTTGAGCACATGGCTGTACTCCTCACTGGCATGAAGTGTATCCCCAGCAGAACAACAGCCTGCTCTCTGCCTCCTCTGTGATCAGGAGAAAAGCTCCTCCAGGAGCTCCAGCCTGGGGGTGAGGGCAGTCACCTTCCTGCCCGTGCCTTGCCTCTGGCACCTGGCAAAGGAGAGGACAGGCAGTCACCCATCCCATCCTGTCCCTGGGCACAGTGACCCTCTGGTGTGGCCATCCTGCAGAAGAACCCTGGGAGCACATAGAGACTTGCAGCATCTTTTGTGGAATGTGAAGAGTAATGAGTTAAAAGTAGTTAACAACGTCAGCCTCAAAGCCTCGGTGACAGGCTCCTCGGGTCACCTTTTGTTTCAGGTGGGGTTTGCCACCTAAATAACGTTGGATTTGGGGGCATTTGACTTGTTGAGTCCAGTTCCCTCCTCTTTAATATGGACCCTCTTCTCCCTCTGACCAGCTGTGTTATTTGAGGCTGTGTCTAGTCATGCAAGATGTCGGTGCGGCACCGAGTGCCACAAAACTGCCAGCAGAGCAGCAAAAAAATCTTTGTGTTTTCTCATGGAAATCATATCATTTTTTTCAGATTCTAGAGGAGGCAAGACCGATGGTTTTTGCTGCCGTTGAGCTTGTTGTGGTCACCCCTGTATCCTTAGTCCTCTGTACCTAACGATGCTGTAGTAAAAATAAAAGTAATCTCCAGTAAATGTATCCCGGGTACCTGTTTCATGATAAAAATACCTCAGTGCAATGAAAATAAAGTGTTAGTGAGTCTCAGTAGTGTCTACAAAGAGAATACTATCTCTTGAATTAATTTTAAGTCCCCTCCACCAATTCTCAGTGTTATTCAGTGTTGATCGCTGAAGGCTGGAAAACAGTAAACGCAGCAGCAGCTTTGATGCTTTTTTTTTTTTTGCTTTTTTTTTTTTTTTTCAAGCTTGTCTGTGGGCATCATCACTTAGGGCTGAATTAGACCTGTCTGATTATTCATGCTCCTGTTACAGAAGCAGCAAGGGATGTAACAGGGCTGAGAGGTACTCCTACTTTGCATTAAAAAACACTTTTGTTAACAACCTAGTAACCCTTTGGAAATATGAAAGCAGAAGCAGAAATCTGGTTCTGCTGTGACTGAAAGGCTATTGAAACCCCCAGAAACCCAAAGTTTAACATGGGAAGTCATGGTGAAGGAAGAGCGGAGCATGGGAATTTACATTCAAGAGGGAGGAAAATGAGGGATTTGGGCAGAGAATAACTGATAGGTGCTGTGAATTCATTAAAAATAGGCTATAAAAGATACACTACAAGGTTCTGGTGACAGACCAACAAAGCTTTTTCTTCCCCTTCATTGTTTATACTGTCACAGGATCCTCACAATAGCTGATAGTTTAGCCTTGTACTCCATGGTTCATTATCTATTATTCTATTTATTAATGCATTCTTGGGTCTTAGTGATGTGATAAACCATCCATGCTTTTCTTTTATGGTTTAATAGGATTCTTCTAAAACCCCCTCCATGTTTACATAACCTTGCAATTCACAGTTATCTATCATTTATTTCCTACTTTACGTGCACTCGATAAAGCCAAGGCAGCCGAGGGGCGCTCAGCCGGCGTGGTCCAGCAGCAGTGGGTTGCCAATTCGTGTTCTTCATAACAGATGTTTCCATGAAATCAAATTCAGGGTGCCTTTCGGGGCAGGGGGATGCCCCACTGCAAGCGCGAGAGGAAACCCAGCTCTCATGGCAGGTGGGGTTTGATAGCACCAGAGACCACCTCTATCCCTCTAGGAGAACTTCATCAAGGCTCCTGCTTGTGAAGGTCTCTTGTTGGTCCTCAGGCAAAGGGCTGGGGGTCTCACAAGCTCCCCGTGGAAGAGCCAGACCCGTGGAGGTGCTAAACTTGACTTTAATGGGAAATAAACAGGGATTAGATGTTGATTTGATGCTTTCTCTAGGAAACACTGGGGCTTTTCTTTCGAGGAGTTTGGCTGACGTGATGATTTGCTCACAAGCAGAGCTGGGGTAAAAAACCCTGTTTTAGGCCCTGGAGTGGTATCCAGAACTTTTTTCACTACATACCCTTTGTAGAATGGAGGACCAGCATCACTGCAGGGCCTTTTCCCCATCAGAGGCAGAAAATCATCTAAATATGACGGCAACCCTTGATTAACAATACTGGGGAACTGGATGCGAGACCTCATTTATGATTTCATTCATAATCCCTTCAAAATGAGTTGGTACCAGTATGTGATAAGTGGATTATGTGTTAGGCCCAAGTAAAGCCAGACACAATTAGTGCTTTAATAAACTGGTTGTATGCATTACTAACAACTAAGTCATAAGGGAATTGGTGTATTTACAAACCCTAATTAGTAGTTTGTTACTGTGATACCAAATTTAAACAAATCTGTAGCATCACTGACCATCTGGGTTAGAAATCTCTGTTTTGAATTTAATTAGGAAATAGTTGTGACAGAAAATTGGTCCTTATTAGTTAGCTAATGATCAGCATTCCCCTAATTGAAATGAAGAACTGTCTGGCGGGTTTGTGAAATGTTTAGTTATGAGGAGAGACAATCAAAAAATATTCTCTCACTTAGGACTTCGGAAGCTGCAGGGATTGATTAAATACACCCCCATCACCCCCCCCACCCCCCCCCCAATATTTTAACAAATGAAATGCAAATTACCATTATGAATGTGTGTGATAAAAAAACGGCAATTAGAGAGGTTCATGTGTTTCTGGTTTTGCTTTTAAAAATGGTGAGGAAGGAGCTGGGCCCGGGCAAGGTGGGTGGTGGGGATGCGGCTGCTCCCCATCCCGAGGGTGGGATGCCGGGGGCACCGACTGTGCTTTCCCCCTCTTCCCCCCAAACGTGTCCTCGGGGTTGGGATTTCTCCTCCTGGAGCAGGAGCCGGGCTGCCTTCACAGGAAAACAGCAGCGCTAGAACCAGCCCAATTCTGGCTCCCACTTATTTGGGTGGGAGTCAACTGTGTCCAAAAATCTCCTGGGTGCCCACGCGCCCTGCCCTGAGCAGAGTTTAATTGCTGATCCTAAAGGGGGAATAAGATACGTATCGTTTCCTGCGAGCACACTTACAGCAGAAGTGAGCATCTCAACCTCGCCATCAAAATACGGGTAGTTCCTTTAAAACACAGGGCTGGTTCTTAATTAATTTTCGCTTCCTCCCTTTATAGTCCTCCACAGGCCTCTGGATATTAGGATTCCCGGTAAGCTTTCCAGATTAAAGAAAACATACACTGGCGCTAATAAACAACCCGATTGCTGCTGTTCTAGCATTACTTGGTACTGAGAAACTCTTTATATATTGTAACAGACAATGAAGTTTCTGTAGGGGCTTTAAATCACTTAATGTTGAAAGGAATTCCCAGACGGCTTTATCAGTCACTGTGTAAAATTGTTAGAGATCTCCACCAGCTAATAAATTTGATTTGGGGTTTGTTTTGCTGGCATTTGCACAAACCCTCTGAGAACTATAGTTACTGTATTCTTATACAGTATTTGAATTCAAAATTGAAACGCCCGTTCCCCTCTCCTCTGGGAGGGGAAATAAAACTTTGCAATAGAATATGAATGTTGGTTGTTTTTCTTTTTAAGCCGGTGCACTATTATTTGAGGAGATATAGTGTTTGACAAAACCATTTATTTTGTTCCAAATATTTTATTGAGTAATAAAACTAGTTTACATTGCTGCCACATATGGGGGATTTGTGCCCGTTAATATGTAAGGGAGATGAGTAAAGAAATCGGTACCCTGGCCCCGCCGGTTTTTCACTTTATGGCTGTGGCCTCCCTGCCCCGTGCCTGAAATGCCATGTCAGTGCCACCGCTGGGGGCTGGGGACAGGGTGGGCTCTGCCAAGCCCTGGCTGGGGCTGCTTCAGGAGCTCCTGGGGGGCCTCAGTAGGCAATGCCCAAAAATAAAGGTGATGGGGCACCTGGGGGACTCAGTAGGCAATGCCCAAAAATAAAGGTGATGGAGCTCCTGGGGGGCTCAGTAGGCAATGCCCAAAAATAAAGGCGATGGAGCTCCTGGGGGGCTCAGTAGGCAATGCCCAAAGATAAAGGTGATGGAGCTCCTGGGGGGCTCAGTAGGCAATGCCCAAAAATAAAGACGATGGAGCTCCTGGGGGGCTCAGTAGGCAATGCCCAAAGATAAAGGCGATGGAGCTCCTGGGGGGGCTCAGTAGGCAATGCCCAAAGATAAAGGCGATGGAGCTCCTGGGGGGGCTCAGTAGGCAATGCCCAAAGATAAAGGCGATGGAGCTCCTGGGGGGGCTCAGTAGGCAATGCCCAAAGATAAAGACAATGGAGCTCCTGGGGGACTCAGTAGGCAATGCCCAAAGATAAAGACAATGGAGCTCCTGGGGGACTCAGTAGGCAATGCCCAAAGATAAAGACAATGGAGCTCCTGGGGGACTCAGTAGGCAATGCCCAAAGATAAAGGTGATGGAGCTCCTGGGGGGGCTCAGTAGGCAATGCCCAAAGATAAAGGCGATGTTGTCTTCTGGGCTGGGTTTTGTTGGTTTTTTTTTCCTTTCTACCCAGTGCTCACAAATTTATCATGAATGACCCCTTTTCATGGATGTTCCCGTTCTGAATGAGAGAGAACCAGCATTTTGAATCGAGGAAAAATCCCCTCTAAGTAAAGCCAACTGCAGCTGAGGGCAGCGCATCAGCCAGGCTGCGGCCGCCCTGTGAGGAGCCCTTCTCCTGGCTCTACTCAGCCCTTACACATGAGCCCTGGCCGAGGTGTCCCTGGGCTCGCTGCTGCCAGAAATGCAGAGCACGGACAACCTCTCTCAGAATAGAAAGTCACCATTTTTTTTTTGTCCCCTGCCTCGGAGGAGCCGGCCTGTGGCTCAACAAGTCTTGCTTCAAGCCCCGTTTTGTTTGTCTCTTCCCTTGGGCTCCCTCTCCTGCCCTGGCACCTCCCCAGGTTGGGATCTCTCATGGGCAAAATGTGGTCAACAGTTATTCCCTTCCAGCCCAGGACTGCCAGGGCTTGGAGACGTGATGCCCCTCAAGGGGACGGTGGGGGCCCTTGTCAGGAACCCCTGGGCAAAACAGGCAATTGATTTGCCTGCTGTGACTGCCCAGAGGCTGAAGGAGGATGATTTTTGGGGCAGAGCTGGGGCTGCCAGCCCCAGGAGCTGCCTGCAGGACTGTACCTGTGAGCATTCATGTGTTGCAAAGGGCAATAAAGATGATGGAGGGATTGGAACATCTCCCTGATGAGGAAAGGCTGAGAGAGCTGGGACTCTTTAGCCTGGAGAAGAGAAGGCTGAGGGGAGACCTTATCAATGCTTCTAAGGATCTGAAGGGTGGGTTGAGGGAGGATGGAGCTGGACTCTTTCCAGTGGTTCCCAGTGACAGGACGAGGGGCAACGGGCACAAGCTGGACCATGGGAAGTTCCACTCCAATCTGAGGAAGAACTTCTTTGGGGTGAGGGTGGCAGAGCCCTGGCAGAGGCTGCCCAGGGAGGGTGTGGAGTCCCCTTCTCTGGAGATCTCCAAGCCCCAATGGATGCCGTCCTGAGTGATGTGCTCTGGGCAGCCCTGCTTTGGCAGGGGAGTTGGACTGGAGGATCTCTATGGTCCCTTCCAACTCTAAAAATTCAGTGAAATTCAGTGAAATTCCACATGGCTCTTCCACCCCCAGCCCTGGGTGCCACGCTGCCGTGGCTGCCATGGCCCTCCTGCGCCAGACCGGTGCCACCTGAGAAGGGCCAGCCCTGGGTGGGGAAGGGTTTGCTGGCGGGAGAAGGCAGCAAATCCCAGGTTTTGATTTTGCAAGGCTCTGCTACTTTATTCCTTTGTTTCGCCCTCTTCCACCCCCAGCCCTGGGTGCCACGCTGCCGTGGCTGCCATGGCCCTCCTGCGCCAGACCGGTGCCACCTGAGAAGGGCCAGCCCTGGGTGGGGAAGGGTTTGCTGGCGGGAGAAGGCAGCAAATCCCAGGTTTTGATTTTGCAAGGCTCTGCTACTTTATTCCTTTGTTTCGCCTGAAGACGTTTACTCGCTGCTGAAGATGGCAGAGAGCACCAAGACTTGAGTTGGCTTCTTTTCAAGCAGAACCCGTCCTTTCCTTGCGTCTTCCCCATGAGAGGTGTCCTGCCGTACCTCTGCACCTCAGTGACAGATGCTGCTCTCCTTGCTCCGTTTCGGGCAAGGAATGACAACAAACCCCCAGGCAGGGGCTGGAGATGCTCCCTGCTGGCTGCTCTGCCCTCCCAGGCATGGTGGGGGCTGCTGGGGGCAACCAGCGCCGCCTCGTCCTTCACCCACCCCCAGCTCAAGAGTGACACTGATGGTCTCCAGCAAGAAACCCATCCGTCCGCCCCCCTGGAGGAGGATGACAGCTGCCACCAAGCTTTTTGAGGGGGGATAGAGTTTAATGCCCTGGAAAATCCAGGAGCCTGTGGAGCATGCAGAGGAGTCGCAAATGGGGTGCCTTGCAGATGCTGCTCCTCCGGTCAGTCAGCAGGGGTTTGTGTCAGCTGCAAGGTGGATTTTGAGCATTTTCTGTGGAAAGCAGCACGTGGTGCTGACATTTCTTCCGACCTGGGTCTCAGCCCCCCGATAACGTGACACGTCGTCGTCCCACAAAGTGTGCCTCCTGCCACTTACTTCTGGGAGCTGGGTTCAGGCTCTCCGGGGAACTCGTGTATTTTTCTGCTAATGGTTTGTCCAGCCCAGTGTTGCTCAAGTAATTTCTGTCGTGTTTCTGTCGTGTACATTCAGCAGAATTTTTAGCTCCCCCCCCTAACTGAGTGATGTGCCTCACCTCCATACCCATCTGCCCAGCAAGGACAGAGAGGTGGCCAGGGGGCACGTCCCGGCACCGTGGGGGTCTTTGCCGCCGCCACAATTGTCAGCGGGAGGCACAGGGACCCGTGGTGTGCCTGGGAGATGGATGGAGGCACAGCTTTCCCACAGCTCGTCATTAGTCCTCGCTCTGAAAAGGCTTAGCAATTCCTACCTAGTAAATTATGTGCCATTCCTCAAAAAAGTGGATTAAATAAATGGGGCTAGAGCATGTCTTTTTTGCTCTTAGCTTTAGCGTATTGATTTGGACATATTTTCAGGCCCGGAGTAATCAATTCTTGGGGAGACGGGCAGAATAAAATAATTTCAGGCAAACTCTTTGAACGACTTGTCATTAATTTGCCTTTTGCCGGGGCTGGTTGAGGCCAGGGGAGATGCACTCAGCATCCTCCCGGGCGCCGGCGGAGCTGTGCCCTGGGGAATCTCCTGGGGCTGCCGGGGAGGGAGGGGGGCTGCCAGGGCTAATGAATGCGCTGTGTTTGCTCATCTTTACAGAGTCACTTATTACCGCTAATTGGGAGGGACAGTTCAAACAAGCACAGAGGAGCAGTTGTCGCGGGAGCGTGACATGGGTTTAAAAGAAGCGGCTGGGGAGGACCACGCTGCCTGTTGCCCCCCTCCCCTCCACGAGCCCGGCCGCATCCTGGCGCAGTGCCGGGGTCGCATCCTGCCTTTGTCGGGGACCCCCCCCCTCCTCCCTCTCTGGAGCCAGGGGGTCCCAAGAAATCCAGGCAGGACAAGGCGTCTCGGGGCGCCGCAGCCAGACGCGCAGCTGTCCGGGACACTTAGGAAGTCACCAGCTGACGGAAGGGGTGGGCTCCTGGCTCGGCCACACATGGGTTCAGAGATGTGCTCCGCATTAATGCGCCGGGCATCGCTCTTCCAAAGAGCCCCTTTGATTTGGGAGGGCACGCCAGTGCCGGGGAATGCTTTGTGCCTTCTCTCGGCATTGCTAGACAGGGCCAAAAAATCCTCGTGTCTGCCCTTCTGAAGGGAGATCTCCCCTCCAAGCACAAGTATATCTCATCTTTCCCAGTTATTTTTACTTTCAAGTGCTCCCATCCAAGCTCGTATTCTTTTATTTATTACTGCTTTCCCCAATTAAAACCTTTCGGATTATTCCCCTGCAAGCTGAGGGCTTCTCGCAGCTGTGTACAAGTGTACAAGTGCCATTTCTGTAGCAGGATTGAGCCGTTACACTCGTTTTTAAGGTTGTTTTTTTTTTAACGTTACTTGGGGAAAATAGCTAAGCGTAAATGTTTTAGGAATAAGAGCAGTGTGGGCTTTGTTTTCCATAAAACAAGGGACCAGGTACGAAGGGCATAAGCCAGTGAGGCCGTTTGACAGCAAGAGCCAGGGCAAGGGTCTCCTCTGGTTCCTGTGGCTGCCCCCTCCTGCTCCCTCACGCTGCTGTGAGGGGATGGCTGGTGTTTGTTCCAGGGATGTGGAAGCAGGAGATGCTGCACCAGAAGCACCCGCTGCACCTCTGTCCTTCCCAGCGTTGGGTCTGGGGCTGTGCCGTGCCCCCAGGTGGGCTCAGGGCTTCTTGTGGGAGCTGGGGAGAGGATGGAGGCTGCCAGAAGCTTCCAGTCCCCCCCAGAGCGAGGGGCTGGTGGAGGTGGCTTGGTCTTTCGCTCACCCTTGGAGGCTACTGTCTTACTTTGAGAAATAGGGTCTGGTTTGAGTCTGTGTTTCCAATTTCCATTTTGTCTTTTTTATTATTTTTTTTTTTTTAATTTTAAAACGAAGGTTGCCCAAGCGAAAACGAAAGGCTCGGTTTTTCTTTGAATGAGTAATTCCTCCCCCTTGTGAAAAAAAAAAAGCAACCCTCCATGTCTACTGTTTGTAATGCAGGAAGACAGAGATTATGTGCATCTGCAGCCTGATTTTAAATATGCTCTAAAGGCGTATTGTACACACATTGTCACTGAAGAGGATAAACCTAAGGAAACAATCTTAATCTAAGAAGTTAGCATCAACTGCTAAAGCACCGGCGAAAAATTCTCCATGTGTGGCTTGAATTCTAAGCGCTAGTCAAGAGGCATGTGAGCCAAAACCACCAGTCAAGGAACGCTCTAATCAGAACAGCTAACAAGAGAAATTTTTTCTTTTTTGCATGCGTGGCGAAGATAAATCGAGTTTGTTTTGCAGCCTATTCTGTTTTAGATTTCCTGTGTCATAACAGAATGAATTTGTTGTCCATTGATACCTTAATATATAGGTTGTTGGGGATTTTATTATTTTTTTTTTTTCCCCAGGAGGGAAAACAATGTCCCCTTCACTTTTGCATGAATGAATTCATTTATTCTCCGTCACCTCCGGAAGTCATTTATTTTGCCCCACGACAGCTGCAGGGTCTGTTTGTGTAGGAGAGTTGCAGGCGCTTGGCAAGACCCTGGCCCTTCCTCGCTCCCCGTGCCCAGCGCCGGCGGGGTGGGCCAGCTGCTCCTCAACGGCCCTTTTTTTTTTTGAAGGGTCTTGTAAGAAAACTGCACTTTGCGTATCAGGAATGACTCTGCTCTGCTCGGGGTGAAACAGCAGGGACTGCCAGCCGTGGCACGCTTCTGCCCTCCTCTCCCTGGGGATGCTCCTGACCGCGGTATTTCAGTTCCTCTCCGTGGACCACGAACCAGTGGGGAGCTCTAATTGACAGCAATTTAATTGATATACATGCTTTTGCAGATTTTGTTTCACGTTGTAACTTAGCAGTAACTAAGGTCCACGTGACGGGTAACTTGGATGTTTTCCCTTTATTATAAGAAGGGAGGAAATTACCCGCCAGGGAGAATGCCGCGTTGGTCCATTGTAGCCTATGGCCAAGTTCAGCGAAGCCAGAAACTCATCCTGTGGGTCTATGTATTTAAATGTTCAAAATAAACACAAAAACCTCTCCAAACACCCCAAAGCGATTTCCTAAGAGAAATTCCATATTTTTGCAGGCTCGTGTGGTGCCCTGTGATGCCCTGTGGGTCACCTCCCACAAACTCACCAACAGCTGTGGGGCTGGGTGTAGAGGTGGGAGAAGGAGGAACTCGTGTTCCTGTTGGGTCAGACGTGGCAGGGCAACTTGTGGTCTCTTTGGGCATGTTAAAAGTATCACTCAGCATCTTCTGTGACTTCAGTTTGTTAAGGTAAGAAATGCTATTTTATGAAGACTATTAAAGACTATTTTAGTCTTGTTAAAGCGTGGGAAAGAAGAAGCAGCCCCTCAGTAGATGTGAGAGCCTTGAAGCTGTGGATCCATAGCCAGCAAAGCGCGTAATACCTGTGGAACTGGAGGTGGCTCTTCCATCTGAGCATTATGCTTCAAGCACGTGTTTAACTTTCCCCTAAATTGCTGTGAAAATCAAGCGCGTGCTGAGCGTCGAGCTGGACTGAGACCTAATTCCTCCCAACGTAAAGGGCCATGGATCACCCACAGTCCAAGCAAAACCTCCTTCCTTCCCACCATGTCTTCTCCCCTAGGAAAAAAAAAAAAAAAACAACAAAAAACTGGGAGAGAACCCACACTGCAGAGATTTGAGGGTTGTGTTGCCCAATTCGGTGTGAATTCCTCTGCTGCTGCTCTTTCCCCCCCACCCTGTGTCCTGGCCGGGGTGTACCTCTGCATCTCCACCCAGGCTCCTGCTGCCTTTGGGGACTGGAGCAAGGATGCTCCCCTCCGAGGGCAGATCAGCCCCGTCCCATGGTGGTTTGGGGGCTGCATCCATCACCCTGGGTGTGAGGAGCATCACCCAGGTCCGGGTGCTGGGTCTTCACGGGTGGGCAGGCTGGAGGAGCTGGGTGGGCTCAGCGGGTGGCTTCTCTCATCCTCCCTATACCCAGGTTGTAAAGGCGGCAGCACTTACCAGCCCCGCTAATCAGAAATAATGCGTGGCTTAATAGAACTTCTCCATTAAAAGGTTTTGGAAATAATGTAGGAAATGAATGGTTCACCCGGCGAGTTTCAAACGGGCGGGGAGGGAGGGGAGCCCTCCGCAGCGCCGCACGCACGCCCGCCCGGCGCCGAAAACTGAAGCCGGGAATTGGTTTTGATTTTCATTTAAAATTCCAATGTCTGATGTTCTTAAATTGAACAAATGATATTTAAAAAAAAAAAAAAAAAAAAAAAAAAAAAAAAAAGCTACAAACCTCCTCTGAGCCATGGTACAGATATACAATATTTGCTGTACCTGTATGTGAAACATGAATATTTCAGGCCATGGTGAGGCAGCAGGGGATGGTGGTACCGTCGTGGCAGGGATTCGAGGCCCATGGGTCTGCATCCTCAGCTGCCGG
>NW_015092359.1:5409796-5424225 GCF_001431845.1 Calidris pugnax
ATATATATATATATATCAGGCTCCAACATCTGCAGATTATGATTTGCATTTTGAAATTGGCTGCTTGAATTGAACAAGGATGAATACTGTCACTCTTCTTTTATTCGCTCAGTTTATTTAATGAAATGCTAGAGGTCAACCCTTTGTCCTTAAATTAGTTACTATAAAAATCTTTTTGTACTTTTCTGCTTGTTATGATGTCTTCTAAGCAGAAGAGAAGGTTGCCATTAATTATGTCTTTGTTGAATATGGATATCTATTCATAGTTAGTTAAACAGTTTCAAACAAAATTAGCATTGAGCAACTCTAAGGCCAGCTTTAGGTTGGTTATCAAGAATTTTTTGCTAAGAGAATGCTCTTCTGCAAGTGTGCATTATCTAATATATTCAGCTTTCAGTTGCTAATTTTTTTTCCAGATGAAGATGGGCTTAATTGAGGTTGTGCTTTTAAGTTTGTAGAGCTCTTCAGCATCTCATACAAAAGCATCTAGAGGCTTTTCATTTGTCTTGAGTATGTTTTAGATGTACAAATATTATTTACTTTAAACTCTAAATCAAAAGGCGCACTGTAACTATTTAAAATAAAACATTCTTCTCTGCTGAAATATATATAAATTCAAAGTGAGACTTTTTTTCATTATCACTTAATAATTTATTTGAAAGAGCCGCTATTAACAAATTTTAGGATAATATTGAAACAGCAGTTTAGTAGCTGGTCTCAAACAGGCATTTAGTAATGTAATTTACTTGTCAAAGATAGAGGATGTATATTAACGTTAAGATATAGCTCCAGTTTCATGTCTAACTCTTAGCTAAGTGCCATTTTAAATAGAGCTTTAAAGATTAATCTGCATTAGTTTTTAGAAAGGTCTCAATACGATGATAAAGCTAAATTTTTCAATAATAGCCGCGTTGGGTGGCCGTCTCTTTTGTGACGGGGTTCGGTTTATTTTACTTTATTTTCCAGCCTCAGTCGGTGGTGCCACATGCCGTGTCCAGGGCAGAGGTGGCTTTTGAGGGGCGACGGGGGAGTGCAGCCACCCCCATCCCGGGGAAATCCCTGAGCCCTGGATGGCCCACTCCAGGGGGGCACCCCAAAACCCCGCCAGGAGGGGTGCCACGCTGCCTGCGCCATGCCCCGAGGACCTGGCAAAAACCCCTCTGCTCTTACTTGCCCCCACAAACATTTCTTAACAAACCCTAATCAGGCAGAGCACCCCGTGGCCGTGGCAGGGCAGCCGAGCCCTGGGGGGGGTGCTCGGGGTGGCTGGGGGTCGGCGGAACAGGGGGTTGCACCCCGGTTTTTCAAGGGCTGTACGGACTGGCTGGAGCAGATGGGCCATCGTTAGCCCTTGGTGTCATCCAGCCCCAAGCCAGGAGTTTGGAAACGGGGAGGAGGAGGGAAAGGAGAGAGCAGAAAAAGCTACGAGCAAAAGAGGATAATTAGGAAAAGTAATAAGAAAATATAAACGCGGTAGTGGAAGATTAGTCCAAGTCATTGGAAATGCAAATGAACTCCATGCTCGCTCCCAACATCTTTTTTCTAAGCTTGTATTTCAGAAAGAATTTTTCTCTCGGTTCTTTTTTTTTTTTTTTTTTTTTCCTCTCCCCCTTTACCTCCTCCTCAGTGCAAGAGCACTGCTTTCCCAGCAGCATTAAATATTCTTGAAGATGAGACTGTAACCTTGTAACGCTTTTAGGTATAATATACATATTTTTTTCATTTTAAATGCTAGCTCATAATGACATTGTGAAGTAGGGATCCCAAGTCAGCCTTATTATCATGGTGTCTCCTTGAGCTGAACCTCTGAGAAATGTGAAGGGGAGACCTTTTGGAATGAACAAATCCTTTAGCTGCCTATAATTATTTATTAAAATAGGCTACCGGGATAAAGGATGGGGAGGGGGAGGGAGGAGCAGCATTCCTTTCTCTGTACGTCCCTCCGTGCAGGCACACGTATGTATATATATCCAGCCACAAAGTGAAATGTCCAAGCCCTGTATTTTAGAAATATAAAATAATAGATACACAGAAAAAGAAAAAAAAAAAAAAAAACAAACCAACAAAAAAAAAAAAAACCGTGACCAGATCAAAGGTTTGTTTTAGGAACTGAAGGGAAAATGTTGCATCCTGAGCACAGAGGGAGCACCCCCAGGAATCAGTATAGCTGCTGGGGATTTTCATGTAAATGCCTGGCACCAGGTTTGGGGGGGAAATGCCGTCCCGTACCTGGAGTGACAGCTCCATGGGAAAAGGAAAATCAGGACGGGATCAATGTTTTGTCCCCTGTGTGTGTGAGCGGGGAAAGAGAAACCCTCCTGCTTCATTTGCTGGGCTGGGGAAAGGGGAAAAAAAAAAGGAAACAAACAAACCCGAAAAACACAAGTGAACTAACAAACAAACACACGAACAAAACAACACAAAAAAGCCCCAAACAACAAACCTGGCTGTCATTTTATTTAATGAATTGCATTGCTTGCTGCAGATTTGTCTAACTTCATTAACTGGCCAATCCAGCACGGTAGCTTTTTGCTGTAGAGTATTGCAGAAGTAACGTAACCCTCTCTCTACGTCTGGAGAAATTTTATAAACTTAGCAGGCTATTAAAAAAAAAAAAAAAAAAAAATCTTTGGGGTCAACTTTCCACTTGTGCCTTTAGCTCTTGAACAAGTACTTTTATGGTTTCTTCTAATATATAGGATTTATCTGCAGCTCTGTGAAGAGCTTTTAAATTTAATCCAGCGTTGAAGTAGTAATTTGTTGCTGGGGCTTTATAACAGGCTTTTCTTTTAACTTTCCCGGGATGCGGGCTCTTTGTGCGGGCTAATCTGCGGTACACAATGCCAATCTGCTCGGGGTATCTGGGGTTTGGACCTCAGATGTCCTCAAAATACAAGGAATGGAAGTTGGTGAGTGTGCTACGATGGGGATGGTGAGATGGGAATTGTCTGGGGGGGTTGGTCTGGAGTGGGGGGGGGTCTGCACCCACCGGCGGCTCGGGGAGCCCCGGCACCGGCGTGATCCCTCTTGCACGGGGCGTCACGCTCGGAATTTGGTTGGGATCTGAGCCTTTTTCACGTGTGTGCATGGGAGCTGTCGGTGTGCATCGTTTAGAGGAGCTCCTGCAGCTTCTCTGGAAACTCCGTCAATTTTTTTTCAGTCCTCTCGGATCATAATTGTTTTAATCAATTTTGAAATTCCTCTTACATTTGTAGTACGTGTTTGGTTGTTTGGTTTTGGTTTTTTTTCCTGGAGGAGGCAGTGGTAAAGCTTTCCATGTATATATATATATTTTTTTTTTTTTTTTCAGAGAAGAGAAAAAATCATGATAATGGAAAAGAACCTTTTACCAATGGTTTATTTTATTCAAAGTATACACAATTTAAAATTTTTTTAAAGCGAGAGTTTCACCATTCTGCCTTACAGATGCATATAGTTCTCTTTTTTTATGAAAAAATAACGTTTTTGATCCCGGCTGATCGATGAATATTTTATTCCAGATACAAAAACATATTGGGGACATGTTTGGACATAGGACGAGCATTTGAAATAATGCCCAACAAATATGAAATAGTCTCTCATAAATAAAGATACTGAAGCCACAATATTAAAAATGGGAGTAGCTCTGCCTGCCTCCCTTTTATCAGGAACATTTCTAAAGTAGGCTGATATTACAGGAGACTTTTTGGCAGCTATGGCTCGGGCAAGAAATGTTGATGTATTTACATGAATTATATCTGCGCTTTATATTTTTAAGTCTGGGGGGAAAAATGATACCTTTTATACATTGCATAAATTTGTCCCTGTGCCACAACATGCATCAAATCTTGCTTCTCTCGCGGTACTGTTAAAAATATACATTTGGGAGCTCTGTGCACCCAAATCTGGTCCTGGTCCCTACCGAACAGGGATAATTACCCAACGCCGTCGTCACCAGGTCCTTCTGCCTTTTTTCTGCCAGCTACCGCTGCACAGGAGTTAATTAATTACAGCCCAAACCGTACGTTTCCGAAAGGACGAACCGCAGCCCAGAAATATTTTTGAGCCATAAAGCGGGGAACTCGCAGGTACGGCAGCACGTGTTTATAGAGGTTTATAGGGATGATTTAGTGAATATGAGAACATATTTTGTGCTCCATTGTTTAGACTCAAGAAGGCATAAAATCTTTAACATCTATTTATCATCCGGCTATTTTAATGTAAACATTTGTCTATTTGGATGAAGTGTTTTCATTATTAAGCTAATTTCCACATGTTTCAGATAGACTGATGAGTTCGAAGCAGAGCACTTGCTGATGAGAAACGAAATTCTGCCTCGGCTCAGCCTGCTGTCAGATACATCTTCATTAGTTTTTGTCATTCACCGATGGCAAATGCTCTATAAATGAGATGACGATCAGGTCCGCCTTGATAACTTGCCTTATCTCATTAGTTTTCACATCAAAGTTAATCAGCAATGTGAATTGTAATTGCTGGAAGAGACAATGCAATAGATCACTCGGCCTTTTTTTTCTGTATGGCATCTTGAAACATCAGCAGGCTGGTGTGAGTAGATAGGCTCAGAAAGAAAATGATGTGGAAAGCATAATAAGCAAGCTGCTCAGAATTAATGAGCTTACCCAATAAGAAAAGAATAACCAATCAATGTGAGTTGGGCAAATATAATTTAGGAATAATTGCTTGATTGGTTGTCTATAGTAGACTGATTTGACCACACACAAGGATTAAGAATTAAGATGTCAAGGCAAAAAATAATTTGGCAACTGAGGGCATGTAATTTTTTGTTTCCTTCCCTTTATGACTGAAAGCGATTGCTGTTTGATACGTTATTCCCCGAGAATGAAAACATTAGATAGACACACACTGGTGGTTTTGGTGGTGGGTTTTTTGTGGTTTTTTTTTTTTTTTTTCCTTTATGCTTCTTTTACAATACAAGCTCTTTCAAACCTCACTGGGGATATTTCAGTACGGGACGTGAAAAATGAATAGAGTTTAAAAAAAAAAAAAAAATAATAAACCCACAAATGTCTTCATTTGTAAGCGTCGCATTGAAAAGAGCTGCGAGTCGGAAGGTGCTGTACACAAAATGCTGGTTTCTGGCAAAACGACGTGCCTGGGTGTTTGCAAAGCCCAGGCATTACTTGGTCCAAATCCGAAACGCAATTCTTGCGGTACGCACGCTTTTAATATAATTTTCCCCACAGCCATTGGCCAATTAGTAAAGAACCCTTATATTCTTCTATCTAAACTATGGGGAAGGTTCAGCCAGAAGGTAAATTTGCTTTGATCTACATTACACCTAATTGAGTCACCACCAATGTCTCTATCCCAACATCAAGAAATGTGAAAATGTTAGATTATTTCACTGGGGATTAAACCTAATTTTCGCGTGTTCTGCATTAACCTATTAGGCTGACTCATCTGCATTGCTAATACGGCTCAGGCAGCTGTCACCGCTAAAGAAAAACATGATCATGCAATCCTTGAATGAATGATTCCAGCTCTGATTAGTGTTAGTGAAGTTAGCTGAGCCCTGGTGATAAGGCAGGAAAATTCCCAGGTTGCCAATAGCTTTGAAAATTATCAGACTGTGGGCAAAAAACGTACCTCGCGGCTCGCGGGCCTCCCTCCAAAGGCCACATTATTTAAGGCCCTCTTTTTTTTTTTTTTGGCCGCTAGCGTAAACGTGTTTGCTTCTTTTTAAGGGGCTGATGCCAGGGGTAGGGATTAAAATGCTAATGGGGAAACAACCTGAGCACAAGCCCCGGCCTGGAAAGAGGAGGTTTTTCCCTGCCCGGCTGCGTTAGCGTTGGGGTTTAAATGCCATTTCCAGAGGGGAATGGTGGTGGAGATGCCAGACGGGCTCCGGGTGGGAGAAGGGGATTTCGGGAGCCACCGTAGCCCCTCTGGCCAGCGGGGAGCACCTCACCACCCCTCTGCCAGCCCCGCTCTTTGTTCGCAGGGCGGCGGGCACCGCCGACATCTCCAGCCCTTCCTTATTTCTTTCTATCTGTCAGATTTAAATAGTAGGAGGGGGGGTAGGGGGAGAGAAAGAAAAAAAAAAAAAAAACAAAACAAAAAAAAATAGGCAACAATGACACATCCCCTCGAGATGGGGGAAATTTAGGAACGAGTTCGCCTCCTGGCAATAGAGCCAGGAGCCAATTTAATCCGATTAGCGCCTGCCAACAATAGATGCTCCTCACCCATTGTGGACAGAAGCTTTCACTTTATTTGTTTCTATTAGCCAAGAATCCAAGATATCGGAAAAGTGGAGTTTTGCCCCCGTCGAATCGCTCAGACGATCGACAAAAAAAAAACAAATTGAGGAAAACAGTCTAATGTGTCAATATTTATCTTCTGGCCCTAATTGTCTGCGGAGAGGACTTGTTGAGTGCGCAAAGTTTGCAGCTCCAGTTTATCTGTGTGCTCTTGATTCCCCCATTGTATGGATATAGTGGCGGCTCCTCACAGTGTAATGATGTTTAAAAAGGGCAGTAACTGCAGAGGCATAATAGAGGCATTTTAATGGAAAAAGACTTGCAGTTGTCGACCAAACTGCAACGCTTGATAGAAAATGTAAAAGGGCTTTAAACTGATATATATATATATATATACATTTATATAAATTTGCAGTTTCTTTGTGAATACACTTGTGTGCAGGTTTAGGCAGAGGCTCGTTCCTATCGAATTTGATAGCAAGAATCCCATTTTCAAATACTTTTGAATGCATTCTCCTCTCCCAGCCCGAAGCCCGTTGTGGTATTGATATCCCTTACTACCAGCAGCATAAATCAGCATCGCTGGTGGCTTCCCTCCATACATGTGTGTCTGTGGCATCCCTTTGATGAGGAGACACCATCCCTGGTCTCGGTGCTGGAGGGGTTGCTTCTGCCAGCTGCACCAAAGGATTTCCCTCCAGTCTGGTTGAATCCACCCCTGGACCCCAAGCACCCTCCAGAAAGTGCTGACGGGCTAACAATTTCCTCCCCTCGATGTCTTTTCCAGGTCTGCTAGATATCTGGTTTTTAATCAACGTGGTACAGGAGCTGGTTTGTTACAGCCCAATGTTCCCCCCAGGTGGCTGTGAAATGCTTCACGCAAGTCTGCTCCGGGCTGGCAAGGGGGAATTTATTTTTATTTTTTTTTTAAATTGCTTGTAGCATCATCAAAGTAGGAGACTGCTTGGCTTGAACAGACCTGGTTTACCCCAGTGCTGTGTGTTGGCCTGGTTCTTTTCACTCTTTGTGAGCACCACTGCTCGAGCTGCAATGCCATCCAACATCCCCAGCCCCTTCCCAAGAGCTGGGGCAGGCAGGCTGTCTGGGAAGAGCACATCTTAAATGTTTGAGCCCCATGGGGATGGTTGGGCAGTGAAGGGTAGGATTCATGTCAGCTGCAGCCATCTAGGGCGGGTGGTGGGTTTGCAGAACCCGGAGATGGAGACCAAGGTCTACAGAGGGTGACACGTGCCCTTCGAATGTGTGGGCTGTTGGCAAGCACCCATGTCCCTCTGGCTTTGGAGGGAGATGCCCTCCTTTCAGCAGAAAGATATAACTCTGAGCCCTGGGCTGGAAAAGGGCTCCATCATCCCCATCTGGTGTGAGTACCCAACAAGGGTATCCATCAAACCCTGCCACCTTTTCACCACCCAGAGGTTTAGCACCCTTAGGTAGTGACAGCCTCACACTGCTGCTGGGTGGTGGCTTCTGATTCTTCCCAGCACAACCCAATGGAATCATCTGATTGCATCCTTCCCACCCCAACCCCGCCAGATCCCACTGGTGGACACCCCCTACGTGTGAAATAACAGCTGACCTGCCACATGAAAAGCAAGGACACCTGAGGATTTAAAGGAAAACACGGTTCTGTACCACAGTGATTCACCTGTGGTGCTCACACAGTATCACACAGAGTTTTGTAGGATTAAAAAAAAAAAATAATAAAAAATTAGATTGTTCTATTAGATATGGTTAAAAGCGTTACAGAACCTCATTGTTCTAGCAGTCAACCAGCCAGAAATCTCCTTCAGGTGCCTTATTTTATAATTGTCCCTTGGGAAATCTATTACCACACTCTCTTAAAGGCTGTTCTGGTGGGTGTTTCCACAGGTGGGATGTTGCCCCTCCGTCTCCAGGTCAGAGCTGCATTTTGGGATCCTCTCAGGGTATTCCCCAAGGGTCAGCACGTGCTGGCTTTAAAGCACAAACCCCACAGCCCCAGGCTAGGACAGAGCAACACTAAGTGCAGAATGAAGAATATCACAAAAGTGGCAGAACAAGGTATTCAGGAGACAAAAAACAAAGGGGGAACAGGAAGAGAGGGACATGGGGCACCATGAGCGCTCCCCTGCCCCAAAGGGTCTCTCCAGGGACCCCCACTCCTGGCCAGGAGTCCTGGTTGAGGCTGCTGGACCTGGCCGTGCCCTTGGGCTCCTGGCACCAGGGACGTGCAGTGCAGATCTTGGGTTTGGGGATTTTACCCTGAAGCACTGAGTTATTTGCTGTATGGAAAAGTACCCATCCTCTGAGAAGACCCGTGCCACCTGGCAAAGGTGCTAAATTGCAATTTGAGAGAGGTGTGTTTTAACACCAGAGGCTCCTCAAGTAGCTGCAGGTTTGAATTTTGTCTGTCTGGCCCAAATCCTTTGGGGCAATTGTTGGTTCTGCAGGTGGAGAGTGAATTTGCCTGCTGGGGCTGGGGACAGGTCTCCCCTGGGCAGATGGGTTAGCATCCTTCCTTCTCCTCCATGGGTAGGTGCTCCCCCTACGTAGGGAAAAAGGATCAGGGTGAATTATTCCCCGTGGCTACCCCAGAAAAAAGCTCCAGGGGTAGGCACTCTCATCCTGAAATGGGATTTCCCCCCGTCCCCGTGTTCTGGTGATCAGCTCCAGGTGTTGATAGAGCAAACTCAGGAAAAGCTGCAGTTATTCCGGAGTGCATGTCCACATGCAGAATATTCTGGAACAGGTATTTCGCTTTAAATTCATGCCCCGTCTTATTCCAGAATATTTTCCCCATGTAGAGGAGCACTTAGCTGGGGTCTCTGCTTGCTGCCATACTGGTGATAAGATGGATTGGCTGATCTAATAGGTCTTTTCAATCTCTGATTTTGAAAGCTAAGATTGGGAAATTAATTTCAGAAAGGTCGAAACAGAGCAAGGCTCTCCTGCTGCTGTGTGATGGATCCTATTTTTTTTTTTTAAATCTATCTATTGAAGAAAAGGTTCGTTATTCAGCATCCTGCGAGGAAAAAAAAAAAAAAAAAAATGTATAGATCTGCTGACCCATTCGCAATCTCCAGTTAATGAAAATGCCGGGGAACGCGAGCGGTAAGAGCCTGCGGAGCCGGGAGGCGCTGACCCCGCGGCTGCTGGAAGCTGAACCCCCCCAACCAGCCCCGGCACCCCCCCGACAGCAGCACACGTGCCTGCGGGGCTGCCCAAGGGGCTTAGGAGCCCCCCACGGCAGCAGGAGTCCCGCAGGCATCGGTGCCCGCTGCCACGGTGGCCCTGAGCGTGGGAGGTCTCTGTCCTCTGGTGGGTGGCTGGTTGGAAACGGTCAGGGGCATCGTTCCCGGCTTCGCTGGAGTGACGGAGAGGTTTCGGGAGTCGTGTCGTGTCAGTGGAAAGCCCAGGGGGGGGGTTTCTGTGAGGAGAGAAAAAGGGAAGACAAAAGAAAAGGAGGAAAAAAATCAAAAGCAAAGGCTTCGCTTAGGTATTACCCTTCTGTTTTATTTGTTTGCTAAGCCAAACAGGAAAATGAAGAATAAATTGCTTCTTTTTTTTTTTTTTTTAAACCGGGAAATCAGGTTGAGAGAAAATTGGCCGTTTTCCCCCAGAAAACGGAGGGAGGGGTGGGGGGAGACAAGGAAATCACTTCTTAATTAAAAAAAAAAAAATAGATTTTTATTTTTTTTTTTAATTTGTTTGCTGTCTGTCTACTTCTCTGGAGATGGACAAAGATGTGATGCGGCAATTTTCGGAAGCAGGGGGAAATGAATGGTTTTCGGGTGGTGCTCGTGGAAACCTTGCCCTCCCTTCGCCCCCGCTGTGTACGTTACACCGTGTCTGGGAGCTGAGACGTGGCACAGTCCTGGGGTGAAGCTGGGCACCCAGGTGCAGCTGCACATCCCTGTGGGCAGCAGGGTGTGATGGTCGTATTTAACTCACCCTCGAAGCTGGATGAGCCAATCTCACTTTAAAGTCCACTCTTTACAAGCATTAAGCACATACCTATTTGGGGTTGTACCCAGGCAGCAGCGGGTTTCCCACCCGTTATTGAAACTCTCAATTTCTCTCTCGTGCTTTTTCCTGTCGTGTTCTGCAGTCGGTCGTACCAAAACAACACGGCAGTACAGGAGGAAAATAAACAAATATCTCCAGTTGAGGATTATGTTAACAAGTTCGGTAATAAACGACAATTATTAGTCAATATATACAAATGACTTAATTCTTTTAACACGCCAGGCAACACTGGAGATAAAGTATAACTTGGGAAATTGGTTGCATATTTCATTCTGAGCAGGAGATGTGAAGAAAAATGTCAGAGCAAGCAAACACATCTGGCTCATTAATGTGATTATCTTTCCCCAGTAAAGAGTCTCAAGCAGATTTGAATGGACACCAGAGCATCTCTATAAATCAGATTTAGCTCCCCACAGCAAGTGCTGGGGAAGCTGCCAGGCGTCAGCTAACCTGTCCTCTGCAATGTTTCTCCCGCTGCTAATTCCAAAAACATTGGAGCGATTCACAAGGAAAGGCGTTTTCACAGTCCCAAATACCTCCTGGGTCCCAAACCTGATACTGGAGTCAGGCATGGATTAATCTTCTGGCATCCGGTGAAAAAGTAGGACCTTAAGTCTTTGTAAGTGGAAAAATAGGTATTTTACTGACTTATGATGAACATTGGCTTAAATAGGGGAACCTGATCAGTGGGGAAAATGAAAGCACACACGTGCCTTGTCGTATATATGGTGTAACATGGGGGTGTTTGGTCCATGTGGTGCCTGGGGGGAACCCGATCAGTGGGGAAAAATGAAAGCACACACATGCCTTGTCGTATATATGGTGTGACATGGGGGTGTTTGGTCCATGTGGTGCCTGTGCTGCTGGTCAGGGAAGGCTTCTCTCACCGCGTGTTATAGGATTGTGCACGTGGTCCAGAAGGCCTCCTGGGTTAGGGTTTTTTGCTATTAATATGCACGCAGGTAGATGCAGCTCAGCAGGCTTTCAGAAAGGTTTTTGTAGGGACACAGGAGTGGTCCCTTGACAAGGAGAAGGAGCCACCAGCTCCGAGGGCATCCCCCCATCCCACAGGGACTCGCCAGGCAGCAGCTTTCCTGCAGGACAACTTAGTCCTGGGAGCTGGTGGCTTTCCCTCTTGCGTCAGGCTGGGAGAGGAAAGGGGATACGCTTGGCGTGTTAACGCAGCAAGGTCATTCATCTGAAGAATTATTAACAAGACTTTTTCACAGAATCTTCTAGGTTGGAAGGGACCTTCAAGATCATCTTGTCCAACCGTCAACCTGACTGACAAAAATAGACACCTGCACAACAAACAAGGAGCATCACCATCACTAAACCATACCTCCCAGCACTACATCAACCTGTCTTTTGAACACCTCCAGGGATGGGGCCTCAACCACCTCCCTGGGCAGCCCATTCCAATGCCTGATAACCCTGTCGGTGAAAAAATTTTTCCCAATATCCAGCCTGAACCCGCCCTGGTGTAATCTTTTATTATCTATGATCCATATAAATGTCTTTCTCAGCAGAGAAGCATCCAGCCAAGTTATGTCGATTCTCCAGGTCCGCGCACAAGGCCAAAGGAAGATGCTTGGTCATCAGTGACAAAAAAGAAATTTGGCTCCATGCCATGGCTTAGGACAGCATCTCACTGAGTTAGTCTGAAACCAGACCTGGCCACTCCAATTTGCTTTTAAAAACTGAAGACTAACATTGACACCCGGAGGTGTGTGCTCTCGTGTGATGTTTCCCAAGGCACATAGTACTATCTCTTCCAGTGCTGTCGGAAGCTCCTGTAGGGAGCCATGAGATCTGGCTCAAGTGAAGTAGTGCTGCTGGACCAAAGGGCCTATTCGGAAAAGCTCTGTTTTTCTGCAAGTAGGATAGTTTGCATTTAAAAAAAAAAAAAAAATGACATGGTTATTCCTGCAAGCACTTAGCTTTAAACTACCTTCCGGTTGAGAATTTTCAAGTAAAAACATTAAGTGAAGACTAACTGAGAGGAGGTGCTGTAGGTTGCAGGCAGTATTTTTTTTTCATGTGAATGAGAGATGTTGGCTCTATAGCAGCATGTAAGTGGGACTCGTTCCTCCCTTGCTGTGGAGATGGGACCAGGACTGCCAGAAATCAGAATTTTTTCCAGTGTTTTCTGTCCTGATACGTTTTTTTAAACAGCCCTCGCGTGATACAGGAGCTAAGCAGACTTCTCGTATCTTGAGATTTGTTCCTATGGTTTCCAGGGGAGTTTTCCCCAAGTTCTTGTTTTCTCCCCCTATGAAAGTGCACCCTTACCTGTGAGAGAGTCTAAGCATTTGATACTTTGGCTTAGAGTCATTTAGGGCATTTAGGGCTTCGTATCCCTCTAAGGGTTTTTTTGATGGGTCTTTTTTTTTTTTTTTAATTTAACCACTGCTTAAACATAGTGTTTATATAATAATTTGAAATTTTTATTATTATTTATATAATAATTTCACATTAAATGTGCACTCGTAGCAAATTTGCACGGGGAAATGCAGCGATCCTTTGTGCAGAGGTGCCTGTGAGGTCCCTGAGGAGGTGGAAGGAGCAGGCAGAGCTCTTCCCGCAGTGACTGTCCCCCTGGTCATGGAGGGGACTTCTCCTCCATCCCTGTGGTGGCAGCGTCCCCGCTCTCGCCCGGGCCGTGCTGCCTGTCCCACCTGAAAGGTCCCTTTGAATATCTGGCACATGAGGTTCTGGTGGAGGGTCCCACATCCCGTGCTCCTGGCTTTGTCCCCGCACCGTGCCAAGAGGAAGGGTGGTAAAAGCCCATCACCTGCATTTCTAGAAAGCAAAATTCTAAGTGGGCTGCGGGAGCTGCTGTTAAAGCCAAAGCACTGCTCCCCACCTCTGCGGCAGCGCCGATGTTAAAATATCACAGAATCAGAATCACAGAATCTTCTAGGTTGGAAGGGACCTCAAAGATCATCCTGTCCAACTGTCAACCTAACTTTGACAAAAATAAACTCCCACACAACAAACAAAAAGCAACACCATCACCAAACCATATCTCCCATCACTACATCAACCCATCTTTTGAACACCTCCAGGGATGGTGCCTCAACCACCTCCCTGGGCAGCCCATTCCAATGCCTGATAATCCTTTCGGTGAAAAAATTTTTCCTAATATCCAGCCTGAACCTCCCCTGGTGCAACTTGAGGCCATTTCCTCTTGTCCTGTCGCCTGTGACTTGGGAGAAGAGACCGACCCCCACCTCTCTACACCCTCCTTTCAGGGAGTTGTAGAGAGCAATAAGGTCTCCCCTCAGCCTCCTCTTCTCCAGGCTGAACACCCCCAGCTCCCTCAGCCTCTCCTCATCAGACTTGTGCTCCAGACCCCTCACCATCTTTGTTGCCCTTCTCTGGACCCGCTCCAGCCCCTCAATGTCTTTTTTGTGGTAGGAGGCCCAAAACTGGACACAGTACTTGAGGTGGGGCCTCACCATTGCCCAGTACAAGGGGATGATCACCTCCCAGGTCCTTCTCCCCACCCTGTTCCTGACCCAGGCCAGTATGCTGGTGGCCTTCTTGGCCACCTGGGCACACTGCTGGCTCATGTTCAGCCCACAGGCGACCAACACCCCCAGGTCCTTTTCTGCCAGGCAGCTCCAGCCACTCTGCCCCCAGCCTGGAGCGCTGCAGGGGGTTGGTGTGACCCAAGGGCAGGACCCTGCACTTGGCCTTGTTGAACCTCATCCCGTTGGTCTCAGCCCATCCATCCAGCCTGTCCAGATCCCTCTGCAGAGCCTCTCTACCCTCCAGCAGGTCGACACTGCCACCCAGCTTGGTGTCGTCTGCGAACTGACTGAGGGTGCACTCGATCCCCTCGTCCAGATCATTGATAAAGATGTTAAAGATGCTGTTGCCTTCTCCGGCTGTATGGGAGTTGATGGAGCTGCAGGCTGTGGATGCTGCGGGTCCCCCCCAGCTCACACACCCCCCCACATGTGAGAGACCCCATTAACTGGCTTCTAGGAGGTGGTGTCTGGGACAGATCCCAAAGACCCCCAGGTTTCCACGTCGGGTGCCTTCCCTTGACCAAGGATCCCAGTTCAGGCACTGGCCACAGGGCTGGGTGCAAGCTGCAGGTCCTTAACCTCCAGTGGATCCCGGGAACACCGGGGGGAATAGCTCTAAACCCCATTTAAATACAGTTGGGGGGGT
>NW_015092359.1:5433620-5439917 GCF_001431845.1 Calidris pugnax
GGGTGGGAGGGGGGAAACATTTATTAACATCTAATCCTGTTAAGATTTTCTACACCATATGTCTGAGCAACAGAACATGTGAAATGTGTACTAATTACTCCTGCCTGTGTCATGTGTGTATATTTTATATGCAGTCCCTGACCTTTTTGTTAATAACTTCACATTATATTCATTGACCTGAAACAAATTGAATTCAGTGGCACTCACTCAAGAATTGAATTACATAGTCTTCTTAATTGGTCTCTTATTTAAATGTGGAAAAGTAACAGTTTACCACCTGTAATATTTATTATTTTTTTTTTTCCTTAAGAAATTCCTGCGGAGAGAGAGAGCATGCGTGTTGGTGCACACACGCTAGGGTAGTGTCTGGGGGTGGTGGTGGTGGGGGGAATTACCATAGAAAATCCCAGCCTGGCACATGCGCAGCGGAGAGGAACACCCCCTGCCAAAAGTTTTCACTCTTCCAAAGCTTGTAAAAAGTGCGTAAAAGCACCCAAATAATCACCCTTCCTGGAGGGAACAAGCAGCACCCGGGGAGAGCTGCCCTCCAGCCCCTGGCAGCCCCTGGCAACGGGTGAGCATCCCTGCTCCTCCCTGCTCATCCGGCACCCATCCCCGGCCCCCAAAGCTGAGGTGGGGACCTGGGGGGACACCTCACCTGCCAGGGGCCACCCCAGCAACACCGACCCCCCGGGGGATCCTCTCCCACCACGGAGGAGGACAGGGGCTGGCTGAAATCCCTGCTTTGCTTTCTTTTTCTCCCGATGCCGAGTTAATTGCCAAAGCCGCCAAGAGGAGACTTACTCTTTACTTACTTACTATATTTAACTTAAAAATGCAAATGTTATTAGTGTCCCGATCATTGATAAGAGTGCCTTTGTGCCATGCTTTAACCTCTATTAGGGGGGATTATGAGAACGTATCCACATTGGCATTTTCTAAGTGTCACTATGACAGCACTTGCTGCACAAATGCCTGGCTGTCACACTGAGGTTTATCACTAGGTTTTTTCCTGCGAATGCAGACTAATAAGCCCAGAAATTACAATTGCCTCCCTGCCGAATCTGTGATAGGCGGAAATAATGATATCAGTGCCCTGCTAATCTCCTTGCCTCCGCGCTTGGCACCATCCTATTGAGTCACCTGTCATACGCCGCTTTGATGAGGCGAATTCAATCTCTCAGCTATAATGACAATGGAGCCATTTTAATGTTTGGAAATGATTATGTGAAGGTTTCTCTTTGCTCTGTCTTGGCAAGCAAACCAGGTCAGTGTTCCGGCTGTGTCTCCTGCCACTGCTAACAACTTGGAAGGAGCCAGGCTGTATTAAGTGAATATGCCAAGTTATTAGAAAGGAGACACTGAAGGCAGTTTTGTGGTGGGGGGGGAGACTCTTTTTATTTCCTTTTTTTCACAGCAAAGCCTGAGCCTGAGGAGGTGCTTTATGCATGTGAGCATCTCGTGGTCCCCAGCAGCGCTATAGTGGGGTGCATGGGCTGGGCAGGCTGCGGGCACCTCTCAGCACCCCCGGGTGCCCCCCAGCACCCATGTTATCCTTGATGCTCCAGACACTTTCCCAGCACCAGCCCAAGGCTGGGAGCCAGGGTGGATGCAGGCACGTCTCCAGCCCTGGCAGCGGGGTGCCACGGGCACAGTTCAGTCCTTGGTGGCTTTGGGGGTCAAGTGTGATGCTGCAGCAGAGTGGGAGTGGGCGAGGGACCCCCTGGTCGCCCAGTGTGTGCTGGTGGTGCCAGTGGGCAGTGGGTTTTGTCACTCCCATGTGTGTTCAACACACCGTGTTGGGTGACGGTGGTTGTACTGGAGGGCAGGGCAGGGCTGGATGCTGGATTAGCCCTTGGAAAAACCTCCAGGCTCTCAAAGAGGCTTTCTGCTGCTCGGCGTTAGGGGGGTAGGAGCCGTGCTGATTTTGGCTTGTCTTTACTTACCCAGGACCGGTGAGCAGTGCCGCGGCGGGGGCTGGAGCAGGGCTGCTGGCTCAGGGCACTGCAGGAGCAGGCAGGGAAGCCACCTCGCCTGGGGTGTCATCTTTTCCTTTAAAAATTCACACTCAAAGCAATTTCCACCCCCTCGGGATTTGATTTGTCACCAATCACAAAGACAAGAAAGTGTTCCCGAGTCAAAGAAAACCTTTCTGCCCAGCCCAAGGCGTGCAAAATGCTCCTGCAGACCTCCATGTGTGCACCTCCGTGTGTGCACCTCTGTGTGTGCACCACAGGCTGCAGGGAGCTCAGAGTCTGTCTTAACTTCAAAGGCCAAGCACCAAAACCTAGCAGAAGATGCGGTTGGTCCCTCCAGTCTGCTCATGAGTTGGGTTAATCAACGGGGGAGCGACCTGCCGGAGGCAGGCTGGGCAGTGAGAGGGAGAGAGTCCCACCAGGTGTGGGTTGTCGCACACGTGACCCCCACCTGGGTGTTTATTTCTATTTGTTTTGTGGTCGAGAAACTGGATTTCTTTTCTTCTCAAGCAGGTGTGTCTCTAACGTCAGTGGTCCCTGAAACCAGCTCTCTCCCTAGGGACGCAGTGCATTGCCATTAAACAGGGGCTGAAACCCTTTGTTTTAAAGGAAAACAACTGGACTTCTTCAAGCTGTTGAAGGTCCAAACCCACAAGGGGAAGGCATCGTAAGACTAAATGGGGATTTAAAGTCATCTTGGAGAATCTCAGGGTCTGGCGGGGCCCACAGCTGGAATTTCATTGGTTTGGTGTGATATTTGGGGGCTTGCCTCCTGTACAGTCTCCCCCTGGCATCTCTCCATCAAGGTCGTATGGGATGTGGGTAACGTGGATGTGGCCCAATCCTGCAGAGATGTGAGAGCCCCGGCTGGATGCAGTGCTTCTCGTGCAGTCTCCATCACTGCCCCTCTGCTATTGGCTTCTCCAGCTCTCAGCCCATCCTCAGGCATCGGGGTGCGTTGCCCCCGGAGCTGGGCAAGGGGAAGCTGCACCGGGCGTACCGGGGGCTTTTCTTCCTCATCTTCACTGCCAGGTTATTAGTATTTATTAATATGACATTAATTTTCTGAAATCTTGACCAACTCTTTGATAAGGGGGGGATAAAGAAGTAGAATTTCAGATGTCAAGCTTTTATTAACGAAAGTGTTCAAGGCCATCTCTGGATGGATATTACAGGCTGCTTTCACTCTGCTCTTCAGTTTATGAAAAGCAATTGTTTAGCTGTATAGAGAGTATAGAGCAGAATCAAATTGACCTGCGTGATACAGAAAGTAGCACTGAGCCCATTTAACTAAGGGTCCTTTGAAAGAAATCTTTTTTATTATAGATGAGTGCTGAAATTATTTCAAGGAAGTGATTATCTGTCTAATAATTTTAAATGCATGAGTGACTTCCACATATAAAATTAAGGCAGCCCGTGGCAGCAGATTTGGAGATAGGCTTTGCACATGGCAAGCAGCGCAGTGACACAAATACTCAGGACTCTTCCCCCAGTATTTATTTTTAGGGTTGCTCCTGGTAGGAACCCTGCCCTGTGTAGTCAGCCTGGTAGGGATGAAGTTGGTGGGATGGATGCTTGGGTGGGATGGATGCTTGGACAGGATGGATGTTTGGGTGGGACGGATGCTTGCTTGGGTGGGATGGACACTTGGATGGGACGGATGCTTGGGTGGGACGGATGCTTGGGTGGGATGGATGCTTGTGTGGGATGGGTGTTTAGGTGGCATGGGTGCTTGGACGGGATGGATGCTTGGGTGGGATGGGTGCGTGGGTGGGACAGATGCTTGGGTGGGACGGATGCTTGGACAGGATGGATACTTCAATGGGATGGATGCTTGGGTGGGATGGATGCTTGGGTGGGATGGATGCTTGGGTGGGACGGATGCTTGGGTGGGATGGATGCTTGGGTGGGATGGATGCTTGGGTGGGATGGATGCTTGTGTGGGATGGATGTTTAGGTGGGATGGATGCTTGGACGGGATGGATACTTCAATGGGATGGATGCTTGGGTGGGATGGATGCTTCAGTGGGACGGATGCTTGGGTGGGATGGATGTTTAGGTGGGATGGATGCTTGGACGGGATGGATACTTCAATGGGATGGATGCTTGGATGGGATGGATGCTTGGACGGGATGGATGCTTGGGTGGGATGGATGCTTGGGTGGGATGGATGCTTGGATGGGATGGACACTTGGGTGGGACAGATGCTTGGACAGGATGGATGCTTGGGTGGGATGGATGCTTGGATGGGATGGACGCTTGGGTGGGACAGATGCTTGGACAGGATGGATGCTTGGGTGTGATGGATGCTTCAATGGGATGGATGCCTCAATGGGATGGATGCTTGGACGGGATGGATGCTTGGATGGGATGGATGCTTGGACGGGATGGATGCTTGCGTGGGATGGATGCTTCAGTGGGACGGATGCTTGGGTGGGATGGATGTTTATGTGGGATGGACGTTTGGGTGGGATGGACGTTTGGGTGGGATGGATGCTTGGATGAGACGGATGCTCGAATGAGACGGATGCTCGGGTGGGACAGTTGTTTGGATGGGATGGATGCTTGAATGAGACGGATGCTCGGGTGGGACAGTTTTTTGGATGGGATGGATGCTTGGATGCGACGGATGCTCGGGTGGCACAGATGCTTGGGTGTTGGTGTATGGGGTACAGAGGGTCTGCTGGTTTTGGTTACATCCTTGCAAGCGTGGGGGAGCCCAGTTTGGGGCTGGTTTCACCCTACACGTCTAGGCAGTCTTGGGATGCACAACCCCACGCGTGCCTGCGTAGGAGGGGGCTCAGCGCTGCCACCCCCCCATGCACCTCCACATCTCCCTTAATTAAGGCAGCCAATCTAATTAGGGCGGCGCCCTGCCGCAGCTGCCCCGTGGGGGCGCATCAAAGCCCGCGTGGGGCACGCGTGGGGGGCGGCGCGCGGGCAGCGCAATTACCCAAGTTAAGAAAACATCCCTGTAATTAGCGAGGCAACTCTAAGCACAAGGAATGGAAATTAGTCACAGCGCAATAAATTAGTCGGTGCATATATTACGTGCCGTGAGCACCCCGGGGGCCTCCTGTTTGCAAGGCTTTGGTTTGCAACCCCATGCCTCTCAATAAAGCATTCATCCCTAGGTGATTATGTTCCAGCAAAAGGAGTTTTTAACTGAATTACAAATTTTCTTTTCTAATTCTTTTGTAGGCAGAATTGGGATCCCTCACTTTTTTATCTTCTTTTTTTTTTTTCTTTTTTTTTTTCTTTTTTTTTTTTTTTGAAGATCTGGGGAGCAAAGCCACTTCCCTCCCCCTTCAGCTAATAATTAATTTTCAGCTTTTCAGGGTGCTTCAAGACCCTGCATTGTTTGCTTTAATTAGGAGCAGTAGTTAAGGAACTATTTCAAAATCCCTCCCCAATTTTGAACTGTTTTAGCTGTCGTTCCTTTCCTGGGGGAAGAAAAGGGGGGGGGCAAAGCAGGAAATTGGACTGTAGCAGCACATAACATTTGCATCAAAATAATACAGCCGGCAACAGAAAATCACAATCACATCACTCAGAAGGAAGGAACAGAATACAAATTAAAGGAATAATGTAAATTTTTTGCCATTAAGCTTCAATGACCATTTGAAATGGTGCAAGGCACAAAGGTTTTGATGAGCATCATCCAGTTTGATTATTCATACTTGTGCTTCTGCTTGAATTAAAGTAGGAGTGCTAGAGCCTGTTAAAGCAAAATATTTGAATTGGTAGTGAACTCTCACCTTTACTTGCATCCATTTACTTTTCAAATGAATACCAGATAAGTTAGTGCATTTTATAATCGGCCTGTTTTCCAGTGAGTGCTGTCATTACATACCAATTTCTTTTAGAAGTGCTTCCTAAGAAACATTAAATACTTACAAATAAGGATCTGTCCATCACGGGCAGCAATCCTGCTTGAGCAGCGATAGGCGACTCAGGCAGGTTGCGTGCCCTCCCTTTGATGGTTCCGTGCCTGACGGAACTGGCCTGGCCCCGCGCCGCCGCCCTCGTTAGACCCAGCTCGTTAGCTGCCCGCTGGGCCCCGCACAAACACCCTCCCCGTTTGCAAACACCCTGCCTGGCCAACGCGTGGCCTCGCCGTGCTGCCTGGGGGAAGACCTGCTTCCAAACTAAAGAACGAGATCATAGACTCATAGAATGGTTTGGGTTGGAAGGGACCTCAAAGATCATCCAGTTCCAACCCCCCTGCCCTGGGCAGGGACACCTCCCACCAGACCAGGTTGCTCCAAGCCCCATCCAGCCTGGCCTTGAACCCCTCCAGGGATGGGGCAGCCACAGCTTC
>NW_015092359.1:5440017-5444453 GCF_001431845.1 Calidris pugnax
AGAATCACCTCCCGAGACCTGCTGGCCACACTTCTCCTGATGCAGCCCAGGACACGGTTGGCTCTCTGGGCTGCCAGCGTGCACTGCCAGCTCATGTTGAGCTTCTCATCCACAATCACTCCCAAGTCCTTCTCCTCAGGGCTGCTCTCCAGCCATTCTCCGCCCAACCTGTATTTGTGCCTGGGGTTGCCACGTCCCAGGTGCAGGACCCTGCACTTGGCTTGGTTGAACCTCATGCAATTTGCATGAGCCCACCTCTCCAGCCTGTCCAGGTCCCTCTAGATGGCATCCCTTCCCTCCAGCATGTTGACAACACCACTGAGCTTGGTGTCATCACCAAACTTGCTGAGGGTGCACTCTATCCCACTGTCCATGTCTCCAACAAAGATGTTAGATAGTACTGGTCCCAATACCGACCCCTGTGGAACACCACTCGTCACTGGCCACCAGCTGGACATTGAGCCGTTGACTGCCACCCTTTGGGGTTTTTGGTTTTGGTTTATTTTAATTTTTTTTTAATTTATTTTTTTTTAAGGTAGTATTGCCACCTTCTCTGAAAAGCACAGCTGGGTCCACAGCCCACGGAGGGACACGTCCAGAGGAGCCAGGTTTCAAAGGGAAGAGCTACCCGAGTCTGGGAGAACAGAGCCATGGAGTCCCACTGGAGAAGGTACCACGGGGTCGTGCAGAGGAGCACCCTTGGCTTTAACGAGCCAGATCCTCCATCAGCAGGTACGAGAAGAAGGAGCACTTTGGCATTCAGAAGCGTAGCTGCCCAGGGCCAGGAGTTATCCCTCGACTCCCGACCTGCAGGGTGGCACCGCATGGGGACCTTGTTTGTTGTGGCAGGACAGTGCTGTCACCCGGCACCATCTCCCGCTGCCCTGTGCCTGCCTTCCTTCCTGAGCAATTGCTGCTCTCTCCTGTCTGTCATCCTCATCATCATGAAACACAGATCGCTCGCAGGCAGGGAAAAAACGAGAGGAAAGAGCAGTATTTAATGTGGTTTTCAGACACTGGGTTGTGAATCATGATGGGTACAGATAAAAAGCAAGCAGTGTTAGCGTGGGGTAACAGGAACCAGCCCAGAGGGCCTGATGCTGACCAGCTTGAAGAGGCTGGCAGGTTTGCTGTATGCCTAAATGAGAGCAAAATTGGGTGGATGTTTGTTCACCGTGAACTAAGAAGACATCCTAAGATTCTAAAACCAAGCTTTTTGTAAAGGAAACAGACTTGAAATTAACTTGGATTTCTCCTTTAAGAAAAAAAAAAAAAAAATCAGTGTATTGCAGTGGTCAGATATATACAAATACTGGTCCAAATTTATAAACAGGGAGAAGGCTAAAAATAAAAATCAGTGTATTGCAGTGGTCAGATTTCAGATTGCTTATATACAAATACTGGTCCAAATTTATAAACAGGGAGAAGGCGGCGCTGGGAGGTTGTCAGCTTCCTGTGTGTTAATGTGAACACACAGATCTAGGAGATTACACCAAGTTAATAAGAGCTGGCTGAGTCCTCAACAAAAAGTTTAAAGGCAGCCTTGGACCAGGCGATAGGTTTAGTTCTTCTGGGGCGCTGCGGAGAGCACAGAAGCAGCTCTCTGGAGGGGCTGCTGGCACCCACTGGGGGGGCTCCCTTCTTTTTCACCTACGCCAGGAACCCCCAGGCTCCTGCAGGAAGCTAAATTGCAGCCTCCTACCTTACTGCTCCCAGTAACCCCTGCAAAAGCCTTTTTCTGCGTTCAGTACCCGTTATCCAAAAGATCCGCAGGGCTGGGCCAAGGAGTTGACACATATTTCATATTCTGGATGCACTTTTTAACTTCAAGAAGGTGCTATTGGCTGTGGGCTTTGGGTCAGCGCGCTGCAAGGAGAAAAACCCCAGGTCCCTGTTTTCCCTGTCTGTGTTTATAGTCCCATGCTGGGGCTATCCATCAGTTTTTCCTGATGGTCACATGTAACTGGTGATCCCGAGGCTTTGGCCAGCCTTGGCTTGGGTTTGGTGGCTGACTGAAGGCACGATCTGCTTTTACTCCCCAGTGGGGGCCAGCAGCAGCCCACTGGAGCAGACAGGGCTCTTCAGCAAGAGCTGCTGAGAGACCATGAGTTCAGCTTTGCCGCACTGCTTAGCAGGTTATTCCTGATGAGCAACAAGCTGGTGGTTCTGCTTAGATCCCTTCTTCAACTCCATCCGCTATGGATGGCGGTTCTGCTGGTGGTTCTGCTTAGAAACCTTCTTCAGCTCCATCCGCTATGGATGGCGGTTCTGCTGGTGGTTCTGCTTAGAAACCTTCTTCAGCTCCATCCGCTATGGATGGCGGTTCTGCTGGTGGTTCTGCTTAGAAACCTTCTTCAGCTCCATCCGCTATGGATGGCGGTTCTGCTGGTGGTTCTGCTTAGAAACCTTCTTCAGCTCCATCCGCTATGGATGGCGGTTCTGCTGGTGGTTCTGCTTAGAAACCTTCTTCAGCTCCATCCGCTATGGATGGCGGTTCTGCTGGTGGTTCTGCTTAGATACCTTCTTCAACTCCATCCATTATTCCTGATGAGCAACAAACTGGTGATTCTGCTTACATACCTTCTTCAACTCCAACTGCTTGGAGATGTCAGCAGAGCATCACCAGCAAGGACTGCACTGGTGGTGGTGGGTGGGGGACAGCAATTATTTCGCTTTTCTGTTCTGGTGTAACTTAAGGAGCCCCACATACTTTGGTACCTGCTGCAGGGTTAAAGCACAGCTGCCGACGTGGGGGGTCTTGCTGCAGTGGACCCTGTTGTCCCCTGCCCGAGCTCCCTCCACCCTTGGCAGCGTGGGCAGGGTCTGCTCCTGCCTCTCCAGGGTGGGTCTGCCTCACTGCATGGGTTTGCAAACACCCCACTGTTGGACAATCTGGAAGCTGCAGGATGTTTAACCCTGGTTCGCTTTGGTGCTCTATAAAATGTCTTTTATTAAAATGAGGGAAAATACCAAATCAATGCAACTACACATCAAAAACAAACAAACCTCCGTTTTTGCAATTTTAAAGCAATCCATCAGCAGCTAATGAAGGCCGGGGTATTTAAATGATAAAGGGCAGGGAATGAATGCATGCCACTGTTTCTGCTGCTTTTTCCAAGGTGATCTGGGTTAAAACCATGCTCTCAGGGTTAATTTTGAGCCGCTTTTCTTTTAAAAATGTTTTTCTCCTTATTGACGCAGGGGGGGTGATTTCTGTAATATCCATCATAATTCCCCGATTTCTGTAGACTACAAGGTTATCCCCACGAGTGGCTCTGCTGGCAGAGGGACGGGGTCTTCCCCGGGGTGGGCTCAACACCGGCCTCCCACCCTGCACCCATGGGCAGAGCAGGGTCCGGCCATCGCCACCCACCCTCCTGCTCCTCCAGCGCCTGCGGCTCTTCACTGCCCTCTTTAATTAAGGGTGCTTAATACACAGCACTCCGGGGCGTAATTGACAACAAATAAAATAAAAAAAGGCAGCATGGGAAAGTGCAGCCCTGCTCTTTCCTTCCACTCCTTCCCCTTCTCCACCTGGTTTCTGTGTTGCCTTTTCATCCCCAGCCCCGGGGACAGTTTCTGGGGGACCACCAGCCCCAACCTGGTGGGACCCCAGACCTGCTGCCCCCATCCTCTTCTCCCTGCATGGGGGCAGCGTGTCCCCCCCCCACACGTGCCCAGGTGGTCTCTCCTGTCCACGTCAGTAGTTTGATAAACCAGCTTGAAGAAGAGAGCAGACCAGAGCCCAGCTCTCCAAACCAGGTCTCCCAAGCCTGAAAGACCCAGTCCTGAGGACTGGGGGCGACGACTGCCACCCTACCAGCCCTAAGCAGTGGCAAATCAAGGCTCTGACTCCTGAACGTCCCGAGATTTGAAATTTCACTGAATTTTTAGAGTTGGAAGGGACCATAGAGATCATCTAGTCCAACTCCCCTGCTGAAGCAGGATTGCCTAGAGCTTGTCAGAGCACGTCACTCAGGACGGCATCCAGGTGGGTCTTGATATGCACCTCTAATAGCCAGGAGGTTTTCTCCTGCCTCGGCACAGGGGCACCAGGCACAGGAGTAGATGACAAGACCAAGGGTAGGGTGCCAGCAGTCAAGGTGGGCAAGAAAAGGTGCTTCTCTACGCTGCTGGCTCCCGTGCGGGCATGCAGGACCAAAGGCAGCCTTTGGGAAGATTTGTTACCTTGGGTTTGGCTGCTCTGGATTAGTTATCTCTCTGTAGTTGTGGGGGTTTTTTTTCCCTCCCATCCTCGGGTTTTCTGCTGCTGCTTCCCTCCCCAGCACTTCAAAGCCCCGCTGGCTTTCCAGGCATTTTACCACGTCCTTGTTATCCGGCCACGGACTCTCCTAAGCCGCCCCGTTGGCTGTTGGCGTGCGTGTGGGCAATCACAAATTTATGATGATGCCGAGACTTTGCGGGGGGGGGGGGGG
>NW_015092359.1:5444489-5461493 GCF_001431845.1 Calidris pugnax
GGGGGAGGAAGCTGAGCTCATTTCTGCCACAAACCGCTGCTTTCAGGGATCATTCCACTCGACTGGCTGAGAAGAAAACTGCTCTGATAGAAACTATGTCATAATAGTTGGGAACTGGATAACAATGCCCTACCAATGGAGCTGATTTATTCTCCTATGCCATCGCGGGGAATTGGTATGCACCAAAGCAGAAAATGGAGCTGGCTTTTCAGAAGTGTTTAAAATCAAGCAGCTCTGGAGTCACCACCCGATTATTTAGGTAGTCTTTCGGTGGCCAAGCCCACCCTATTTCATTAAGGGCGATGCTATTCTGCAAAGCAAATATCGCATTGGATCAAAATGAAGCTGCCTCTCCCCCATCGCCCCCATTAAACTTTAACTTTGCTTATCAGCTCCCCACAAGGAAGCGCCGGCTGGAGGCTGTAAAGGTGCTGGTGCCTCACAGGAGAGCCCGGGAGCGACTAGGGGGTGAAAAAAGTGGGGAAGTTTAAGAGCAGCGGCCTGAGTGATAATGAGAGGAATGACATATGTTATGGATTTACTCAGAAATTAAGAACATCTGCCTAGGTTTGCTTTGGAAGGAAAGAAATCAGGAGGCTGCTTGAAAGCAAGGGCTGGGCATCGCTGCTCCTGCTCGGGGGTATGGATGGGAGCGTGGGGGGGGATGACTGTGGTCAGTTCTGGGCCCCTCACTACAGGAAGGACATTGAGGTGCTGGAGCGTGTCCAGAGGAGAGCCACCAAGCTGGGGAGGGGCCTGGAGAACAAGTCATATGAGGAGAGGGAACTGGAGAAGAGGAGGCTGAGGGGAGACCTCCTTGCCCTCTACAGGTCCGTGAAAGGAGGTTGCAGAGAGGTGGGGGTTGGCCTCTTCTCCCAAGGGAGTAATTCCAGGAGCAGAGGAAATGGTCTGAAGTTGGGGCAGGGGAGGTTTAGATGAGATATTGGGAAGAATGACTTTGCTGAGAGGGTGGTCAGGCACTGGAACAGCCTGCCCAGGGAGGTGGTGGAGTCACCATCCCTGGAGGTATTTAGGAAACGTGTAGATGTGGCACTTCAGGGCATGCTCTAGTGCCCGAGATTGTTGGGTTGTGTCTGTTTGTGTGTGTGTGTGGTGTGTGGGTTTCTTTGGTTTAGGTTGGGTTGGGTTTTTTTTGTGGTTGGACTCGATGATCTCAAAGGTCCCTTCCAACCATGAGGATTCTGTGATTCTGACATGACCACTGACAGAGCGGTATGGAATAAAACCTCCTCCCCACGGCGGGGTGTTAGAGATGGGCATCCCCACCCACCTCCAGACCACCGCAACCATGTGGCAGCGGTGGAGGCGCATGCACCTTGGTGTCTGCATCCCATAGCTGAGCATATAACAGGGTATCACTGATAGGTTATGGAGGAGCAGGCGCCCCCCTGTACTCGGCACTGGTGAGGCCTCACCTTGAGTACTGTGTCCAGTTTTGGGCCCCCTACCATAAAAAAGACATTGAGGTGCTGGAGCGGGTCCAGAGAAGGGCGACAAAGATGGTGAGGGGGCTGGAGAATAAGTCTTATGAGGAGAGGCTGAGGGAACTGGGGGTGTTCAGCCTGGAGAAGAGGAGGCTGAGGGGAGACCTTATTGCTCTCTCCAACTCCCTGAAAGGAGGGTGTAGAGAGGTGGGGGTCGGTCTCTTCTCTCAAGTCACAGGCGACAGGACAAGAGGAAATGGCCTCAAGTTGCGCCAGGGGAGGTTCAGGCTGGATATTAGGAAAAATTTTTTCACCGAAAGGGTTCTCAGGCATTGGAATGGGCTGCCCAGGGAGGTGGTTGAGGCACCATCCCTGGAGGGGTTCAAAAGCCGGGTTGATGTAGTGCTGGGAGGTATGGTTTAGTGATGATGCTCCTTGTTTGCTGTGTGGGTGTCTATTTTTGTCAGGTTGACGGTTGGACAAGATGATCTTGAAGGTCCCTTCCAACCTAGAAGATTCTGTGATTCTGTGATTCTGTAATTTGTGTGCACATGCGCTTCTCCCCAGGACTTTCACCCCTGTGGAGGTACAGGGACTGGCAGAACAGTGGTGGCTTGTGGAGATGAAACTGCTCTGCTGGCTGGGAGGGGGAGAGGGGCTGCCACTGGCTCAGTATCCCCTCCCGGGACACCTCCTGGGATGTGTTTCTGGCGCACACCCGGAGGTACCACATCACTACCTTGGACCAGGGGCAAAAATAACCCCACTTCTGCAGGGAACAGCACTGCCCCATTCTCCAGGCCATGCCTTGAAGCTTCCCACTGCTCCGGGCTTCGCAAAGGAGGGACGGGCAGCAGGGAGAAATGATCTCCAGCCCAGGTCCTTTCTCTGTCTCTTATCTCAGTTATCTTGAGGGAAAGGGATAGGATGGGCTTTAAAAGCAAGCCTGAGCGTTGCTGATGTTGCTGCCGAAGGAAAAAAGAAGAAAGAGAGCTGAGAAACGCTGTCACGAGGAGCTGAGCAGGGATTGATGTGTGATGGTGTGTGCCGGGGAGGGCTGCTGGGGTGGAGGGATGTCACAAGGAGACATCCTGGAGGGACTGGATGTGGGGTTTAGTTCGGGGGAGGTTTGCCATAATACGTTTTGACGGGTCTGAAATTGGTCCTACGGAGGCCAACAATGAGGGTGAGCAGAAAATCTTCCCCACCACCACCACCACCACCAGGCACCCACGTGCTGGCGGTGACCTGCCGCTCGGGCGATGCAGAGAGATGCCAAGCTCTCACTCCCCCAGGATGTTATTTCGGGGACAGACAGGGTTATTTTTGGGGACAGACAGGGTTATTTCGGCTCAGCAGCACTGCCACAGCAGTGAGAAGAGCTGGGGCTGCACCTCGGGGGGGCTGGCTGCCAGCGGGAAGGGTCTCCTCCCTTAGGAATTGGAAGAATTCGTTTCATTCTGAATCTCAAATCTGATTTTCTAGGGGAAGGGTTGAAGGCCACCGCACAACCGGCCCATCCACGGACCTCCCAAAGGGCAGTGCAGCAAATATCTTCCAGTTACTCATCCCAACTGGATGCCGTTTTGCAAAGTGATGTTTTAACGATTATTTGGATGCAAATTCAGCCAGATGCTAAAAAGCAATTATTGCATAGTTTTTTGTTACTCCATTTTCCCCGGCGTACTTTGTGCAGTTGGAGTTGGCTTATGCGATAAATGGACGAGGTTCAAAAATATGACTCCTCTGAACTTTTTAACCTTACACGAAAGGGAGGAATTCTAAGAGCAATGGATAAAATTCAATTAACTGAGATGACAGAAAATAATCTACTAAGCGAATACATCAGGCAATTGGAAGCTTTCATACCTTTCAAAAAGGAAATAACCTATTTCTTCCCTTGTTATCTAATGACACAGGAGTTTATTTCTCTGGAAGCAGTTACAAATCTACCTAATGGGGCCTAAATGCTGTTGCCAGGCAATTAGGGGTTTATTGTGTGGCTAATTCTTTCATTTCCGTTGCTGGTGATTGTCATGACAAAGCGCAGGACTGAGCTGTCCCCTCGGCCCAGAGCCCGTGTTTGCACGTAGGCACGCGCGTGTGCACCTGTGTACACGCCCCGCACGTGTATGCACACACGTAGCTCTCTGTGAGTGCGTGTGCATTCGCACGGCCGTGGTTCACAGTCAGCAACGTGGCTCCCGTGTCACCTTTCAAACCCTCTGTTCCCCTGCCCGTACCCGTTAGCCCTGGCCCTGAGGCAGCATCCTTCCCTTCTGGGCATCTTCAGTTTGGAGAAGAGGAGGCTGAGCTGAGGGGAGACCTCATTGGCCTCTACAACTCCCTGACAGGAGGGTGTAGAGAGGGGGGGGGTTGGCCTCTTTTCCCAAGGGAGTAATTCCGGGAGCAGAGGAAATGGTCTGAAGTTGGGGCAGGGGAGGTTTAGATGAGATATTAAGAAGAATGACTTCAGTGCAAGGGTGGTCAGGCCCTGGAAGAGCCTGCCCGGGGAGGTGGTGGAGTCACCATCCCTGGAGGTATTGAAGAAACGTGTAGACGTGGCACTTCAGGGCATGCTCTAGTCCCCACGATTGTTGGGTTGGGTTTTTGTTGTGGTTTTTTGTGTATGGTTGGACTCAGTGATCTCAAAGGTCCCTTCCAACCATGAAGATGATTCTGTGATTCTGTGCTCCCCATGCCTGCCTCGTAGGAGCGTAGTGTTCCCCACCACGGTCCCTTCCAACCCCATATGATTCTATGATTAACACCCCCGCTCTGTGCATGCTGGGGCTTGCTGAACCCGTCCGGGATGCTGTGGTGGGAGGAAGGTGCCACCATCCTCCCCAGGCCATGGCGGCCGGCAGTGTGGGCTGCTCCCTGCAGCCCTCCGTGGGTCTGCCAGCTGGGGGCACGCTGAGACAGTGGGAGAGCCTCTGCCACACCGTGGGTGATTGCCACCAGCATACCCTGGCTCACCAAGCCCTGGCATCTGTCCTCAGAGCACCCCCCGCACCCCCCGGCGCTAGAACGCACGCTGCTGGGCTGTTTTCTCAAAACTGGGGAGCACCAGTTCTGCAGAGGTCCTGTCCCAGTAGATCCTTGGCTCAGCCCACGCCTGGCCCAGAGCCCCTCACTTGGGCAGCAGGTCAGCCCCCTGCCTTGGCAGGGACACTCCTGCACCATTCCAGCCCCACCATGCCTTCCAGGTGGGAAGGAGGAGGTGGGTGCGTGGCTGGGGGAGGCTGGGGGTCTCTAGTTCAGGTGTAATCCAGTGCCAGGTGAGCATCAGCAGGTGCAAATCACAGAACCACAGAATCACATAGGGGTGGAAGGGACCTCTGGAGATCATCCAGTCCAACCCCCTGCCAAAGCAGGGCCACCCAGAGCAGGTCCCACAGGAACGTGTCCAGGGGGGGTTTGAATGTCTCCAGAGAAGGAGACTCCACCACCTCCCTGGGCAGCCTCTGCCAGGGCTCTGCCACCCTCAAAGGGAAGAAGTTCCTCCTCATCTTTAGGTGGAACTTCTTATGTTCAAGTTTGTGCCCCTTTCCTCTTGTCCTGTCCCTGGGCACCGCTGAAAAAAGACCGGCCCCATCCTCTTGACACCCTCCCTTGAAGTATTTATAAGCATTGATCAGATCCCCCCTCAGCCTTCTCTTCTCCAGACTAAAAAGCCCCAAGTCCCTCAGCCTCTCCTGGCAGGGGAGATGCTCCAGGCCCCTCATCATCTTTGCAGCCCTCTGCTGTCCCCTCTCCAGCAGTTCCCTGTCCTTCTGGAACTGGGGAGCCCAGAACTGGACCCAGTGCTCCAGATGGGGCCTCCCCAGGGCAGAGCAGAGGGGCAGGATGACCTCCCTCTACCTGTTGGTCTCACTCTTCCTGATGCCCCCCAGGATGCCATTGGCCTTCTTGGCCACAAGGGCCCATTGCTGGCTCCTGGGCATCCTATTGTCCACCAGGACTCCCAGGTCTTTCTCCTCAGAGCTGCTCTCCAGCAGGTCACCCCCAACCTGTCCTGGTGCAGGGGGTTATTTCTCCCCAGGTGCAGCACCCTACACTTGGTCTTGTTGAAGTTCACCAGGTTCCTCTTTGCCCAGCTCTCCAGCCTGTCCAGGTCTCGCTGGATGGCAGCGGAAGTTATTGCCAAGTTATTTACAGCAGCCTGGCTGACAGGGCTGGGTTGGTCTGAGGGTAATGTTCCTGGGGTTGATATGGCTCTTGTGACCCCCTCCAGGGCTCCTGGGGACTGTGGGGCTGCAGGACCACCCTGCTGTGTTTTGTACCAGGTAGGGAAACAAACCAGTAGGGCTTTTGCTGGGGGGGGGGCTCTGGTAGACATTGGGGTGGGAGGGGTGAGCGCTGGAAGATCTAAGGGGAGGATGTCTTGTGGTCATGCTGGGAGCCAGGGTGAGTGTAAAAGCTCAGAGGGGAGGAACGGCAGGCTGTGCTCCTTAATCCAGTATCTGTGTACATGGCTGAGCAAGCTCTGGAGGCTGAGCACACATCACTCATGTTGGAGGCATCAGGAGCCCAGGGCTGGAAGCTGGTTAGAAGCTCTGCTTGAGCTGCTGCCTGTGGGCCATGGTGGTGTCCCTCCCGCGCCCAGCCCCGATGTCCAGCACATCTTGGCTGGCCTTCAGCAGAGGGTTGGCCACTACTGCTACAAACAAACAATACTAAAAGTAGACAGGAGTTTGCAAAATAATCTGGAGGATGGCAGGGAGGAACCCCGTGGCTGCAGCCAGCCCAGCCTGCTCTCCAGCGCTGAGAATGTTCTCTCAGGTGACGGTGTGGAGCCCTGATGTTTCCTCAGGGTTCCTTGCAGCTGCCCATGTGGTGGTGGTGGTGCTACCCTTGGTAGTGCCTGTCCCCCACGGCTGGCCCTGGTTCCCTGGGAGGCGGTGGCAGAGCTGGGCACGGGGGGAGAGGAGCAGAGGGAGAGCAGGATGGTGTGATAACGGGTCTCACCTTATCACCTGGGAGTGAGCTGTGTTGTGAGAGAGCAAGCCCCTCAGCAGCACGGGGAAGGGGACTGAAATAACAACCGTTATCTCGTCATCTATTGACTGTCTTCTGTGGCTTGCCATCCTACAAGGTGAGAGCGCTGTTTGAGGAATTAATGTAGCTACACGGAGGTATTTAAGGGCAGGGTGGCTCGGGAAGGGCTGCGTTAATGAGATGATGCTGCAGGAGCACGGGGAGGGGGGAGCGATGCTTGGGAGCCCATGGAAGGGGAACGAGCTTTTTTGGAGAGGGTTTGGGGACTCTGCTTCCCTGGCCTGCTGCTGCCACTAATGAAGGTGAAGTTCTTCCTCCCCTGGTGCCATCCAGGAGTTGGGAACCAGGGCTTATGATGTTTTTAAAAATAAAAGTAACTTTGAAACACTTAGGGTATTTTGGGTGGTTTGGTTTTTTTTATTTGCTGCCTGGTTGGGGACTTTAGCATCCTCACCTGTGCCAGCGATTTTTTTTCTTTTAAAAAAAAAAAAAGAAAGAAAAGTGGAGTTTCTCAGGAAGCCCCACTCCAGCAGCTGGGGATTTTAGGAAAGCCAACAACATCCCAAAAAACCTCATCCAGCAGAGGGTGGGGTGAATTTAAGGGATGCTTGTGCAAACCCAAGTCAGGAAGGTGGCTGCCGGGAGGTGGAGCAGGGCAGAGGCAACCCAGGTTTTCAAAGCCACATGAGATCTATCCGTGGCTCAGGGATGCCACATGTGAATACGCAGACTGAACCCTCCCTCCTCCTTCCCCGCTCCTGGATGTATATTTTTATCTTGTAATTACAGGCTGCTGTGTTATAGGAGCTTTTAAAACACATGGAGCTGCACACCTTTTCCAGGGCAGGGAGGGTTTGCCGAGTTCAGGGCCCATGTTATTGACAATGACGATTGAAAATAATCCTGTAAGTCAGTATTAGGGTCAGGTTTTCTGTGTAAATCTTTATTTAGGCACTTGGAGATGTCTCCTTTTCAATGCCATATGCTGTAACAGCTCCTTTATAAAGTAAACGCATAGGGACTGTTAAATGGCTGGATGAGAAGGCTGTCACCCATACGTACTGAATCTGCCTGGCGCAAACCTTCCTGAAACCTTCATTAAAAAATGAATATAAATGTTGAACACACTTGTAACCCACCCAACCGGGCTGTTTGAAACAGGGCTTTGCCCTGCACGAAGCCACCAGGCGCCCCGGGGCCTGCGAGCATCCTCTGATCGGTGTAGGCCCAACGTGGATCAGTGGCCAAGAACAGCAATGACAAGAGTTCAAAATCAGCTGGGCTTTAAAGTATTTTTAATTAAATAGACGCGGACAAACCCAGAAGTATTACAGGGGGTCCAGGAAACAGCTTTGAAGCTGTCGTACTGGTCTGAAGCTCTGGGTGCTGAATTTGAATCTAGAAAAACTGGTTTTTGTGAGCCAGCCCATGGGTCTGGACTATAGGGTGATGGCTTCGGGGTGGCTTTGGAGCTGTGTGGCCATAGCAGAGGCATCTCCTCTACCTCCCTCGCCATGGAGAAAGTGTTGTCAGCATCTCACCGGGGTTCTGACCTCCACCAGAGGTCCACCAGAGCTTCCCCAGATCAGATCAGATCAGCTCTCATGACAGGGGGATGCTGCTGACCTCTGCAGAAGACAGCAGCTGGTGGGGGGGAAATCATAGAATCATTCAGGTTGGAAGAGACTCTTGGGATCATCGAGTCCAACCATCTCCCCTACTCTACAAAGTCCTCCCCTACACCATGTCCCCCAACACCACATCTAAACGTCCCTTAAACACATCCAGGGATGGTGACTCAACCCCCTCCCTGGGCAGCCTCTTCCAATGCCCGACCACTCTTTCTGTGAAAAATTCCTTCCTAATGTTCAGTCCAAACTCTGCAGCCCCCAAAGCACCGGGCTCCAGGGGAGGGTGTATCACCCTCCCACAGCTGGGACCAGCCCCGTCTCCCACCGGGTATTCACCCCGTATCGGCAGAGCCGTGCAGGTTTGAGACATGCTACGTTGCACTGCTTTCAGAGAGCACTTGTAATCTCCTTATCAGTCGCAAACATTTCATACGCCCAGGTAAATCAAGAGCGTGCTTAATTTCTTATCGTACATTTCACTTTTTATTTTTTTTATTTGTGGAGGAACTTTCTTTTGTGGCAATTTTTGTTTGTGTTCTTTTGTTGTGTCAGTCTGCTGATAAAAGTGTGTCGTGGATTGCATTGTGCTGTTAATTTTCCTTTTGGTATGCTTGCTACAATGACTTATTTTGCGTCTGATATATTAGTTATCCAATTTTTGTAAGCTGATTTTAAATATGTTACTACGCAAACTCTTTTTACAGCCTGTGCAGCTTTTGATTATGAATGAGTGCAGAGATACACGCAGGAGTATTATTTATATAAAATATATAAGCAGGAAGAATCTTCATAAATCACAAAATGCTATTATCTCGGGGTTCATGACAGCCATATCTTTTTTTCACAGAAAACTAGAATACATTAAACACCCTAGGCATTCGAAAGGGACATTTCAAAAACTGTACAATCGCTCTATTTATTCCATTCGTTTAGTAGGGAGCATTTAATATCCAGAGTCTGTTTTACACAAATAAATTTTAAAATTAAGATTTAAGTGAGAATTTATTGAGGGAAGCTCCGGTATCCGCCTGTAGTAATATCCTGGTTTATGACCTGAGGAATACGGTATTTAATCCTGGAGGGAAAGCTTTCAGAAAGCTATTTTACATAAGGCTCTGCAGGCGATCTCGTGCCTGTTTGGGAGTATCCGTGTGTAGGGTGGGCGTGCAGGGGGGGTCCCTTTGCTGAGAGGCTCAGCCGGGGGGGTGCTGGGATGCTGGGGGAGCATCCCTGCCCTGCGGTGGCACCTCACTAGATCCCTTACAGAAACCCCTTGCCTGGGTTGCTCTAATCAATAGCTGTGGCTAACAGTTGACTGTAGCGTTTAATTAAACAAATTTACCTTTTGAAGGAAAATCCATTGCGAGCCATTTAGATCCGGGTGCATTGCAACCTTTTTTTGAGGTTACTAGTGCTTTTAACCACTGTCTAAAGTGCATACAGTGTTAATTAGCATATTTAGGATTAAGTAGATTTACCATGCAGTAATCATTCTCTAATTCAGTAAGAACTATCTCTAGTGAATAGTGGACATTAATGACAGTTGCAAGAGCTCAGATATTACATAATCACTAATTACATTCTGCACAATTAGCGGAGACTCCTCAATGTGAATCGCTAATGGCCGATTCGTGTCAGCAGCCTGTTCCGGCTGTAAAGAAATATAAACAGTCCGCATAATTTTCGGATGGTATTAGCGTGGAGAAGGAGGTTATTCACGAAGTTGGGAGGGCGGGAGGAAGACTGAGGGATGGGGTGAGCCCGAAGCCAGAGTCACCCTGCCCTACCCTGCCCTGATATACACCTGCGCGTCACCGGGATGGGTGGCCGTGGTGCTGCCTCTCCCCTCCGGTCTCCCGGCTCCCTTCGGGTGGTGGGAGGAGAGAACTGGCACCAAAGAGGCCCCCACAGGAGCCTGGGGGGCTGTTGAATTAAGCACGGGGTGCAGAATTGGCTCCTGCACCCAAACCTTCAGTCCTTAGACCTCTTGGGCTGGGTTTGCTGGTGAGGAGCTGGAACAACGCGCAACTTGCAGCAAGAACAGGGAAAGACCGACCGGCATGAAAACGGTGGTTGGCTGATGATGTGGGGTTGTGGGGTTGTTTGTTGTGTTTTTTTTTTACTTCTCAGTCTTTGGAAAATAAAAAACATGATAGTTTCTTGCACTGCTGCACTTAGCAGTTCCTTGCTTCCAACCGTTCTCAAAGACGATGGAAAAAAATTTAAAAGCTGAATTTTGCATTTACCCCCCGTCTTGCATGGTAACACTGACCACATAGGGAGGGGACCTTTCTCATTAGCTGAACATGGTAAAGGTTTGGACAAAAGCGAGGTGGCAGGCAGGCTTTGCTTCTTTAAAGAAATAAATCTTAACTCAGCTGATTTTTAGGGATGTTTGGATCAGGTCCGTGGTTTCTTACAAGTGGAATTCAGCCTCCTGTGTTTGTTGTGTGATTAAAATGAGGAACGGTGGTATTAAGCCAGTGGAATCGCTTTGGACAAATCCCAAACTGGAAACCAGAATTGGGCCCTTATACCTTTAGGTATTAGGTATTTTAAATTAAGATTGCATGTGGTTTTAAAAGGCATTGTCAGAGCAAAAGCAATTTAACAAAAGGCAATGTATCTGGCAACTACTCTTCTGCCTGCCAAGTGCTCTTCTCCCTGAGTGCATTGTAGGGATGGCAGATTACATCTTCTGAATATTTTTGTCTGTTGCTTGGTTCATTTTCATAATAATAACTTGCATCCTTCTATATCCTTTCATGTTGAAGGGTTGCAAACTATTACACAAACAGCCCCACTCCTGAGATGCAGCCGCCTCCAAGGGGAAAGACGGCAGCTTTTGGGGAGTGGGAAGCGGCCACCCCGGTGGGGGTGCAGGGGGATAGTAAGCACAGTGGCATCTGGATGGGGTGCCAGGGGGGCTTCTGAGGACCCCCTGTTGCAGTGCACCCCACCTTACACCCCCTGCATATACCTCGGTGTGGAGAAACCCAGAGCCTGTGGGTCCCCATCCTGCCCAGGCTCGGGGGGCAAACCCGCAAAGGGGGCTGAGCTCTTGCGCTCACTGCTGGGGCAGCACCTGGGTTTGGGGGAAAAAACCATCCCAAAGCATAAATAGCCCTTATTTTCCTCGTTGTGTGTGAAGCATCCTGGATCAGTGGACGTAAGGGCTTTGTAGCAACGTCGAACAGGAGCAAGGCGCCCTGAAGCATCCTCTGCAGCTTCCCACGTCGGCCAGAAACGGGTTGCAGGCAGAGCCTCTGCTCATCCCTGCTTCAAAACAAGACCCAAAAATATGTTTCTGGCAGCAGCAAAGACCAGCTAGCCACTTATTCAGGTCCCTGCATGTCATTGCTAACGTGCCTTAGATAATGGATTATTAGCTGCTGTGGTTGTGTCCCAACAGCAACGTTTCAAAGCCCTGGACACCTTTGCGGGGCTGCCTCGGCCCCAGCAAACAAGTTGCTCTGCTCAGTTTAGTGCCACCAGGTAGGGTTTCGAAAGGGCTTGTAACGTATTTTTTTTAATGTTGTTTCCCAACAGCTAGGATGGCAGAGTGTTCATATTCAGGTCTGAAAACACTGGCCTTTAAGTGCCTTGTCTAGAAACTCCATTTTTTATCTTTCCGGGGCTGGTGGCTGGGCTGACGTGAATTAAGGCCACCCCAGCGAGCAGCAGCAGCAGCAGAGGATGAGGCTGGCAGGCTTTCTGCTCAGTGTGCTTGGGAAGAGCAATTAAATGGTGCAGATGCTGCCTGGTAAGCCTTGATTTTTAGTTAAGGATTTTTTCAAAACCAGGCTTTCGGTGTCGCTAATGTTTTTTTTTTCCGGTGTTGTGACCCGGCTGAGCACCCCGTGTGCCCTCCCTGCCACCGGCATTCCCAGCCTCCTGACTCTTCCAGGAGGGACTGGAGATGAAACGCAGACCCTGGCACGGGGTGGCATTTCCATAAGTGCTGTTTGTGAAGGCAGGTGCTATTCCTTACATTATCGCCAGAACATTTAAATCTTAATGACTGGCATTGTTGTCTCAAAGATGGTGTTTTTCCTGCTGAGAAACTGCATTAGATTGGAGAAACGGAGCTCATTTCCATTCACTCAGCAGTCTCTCTAGAAATGACATGCAGTGCTTGAAACTGTTTATTTCCAAATTCAGGCCTCCTCCGCATCAGTCATCAGCTTCAATTACCAGTTTTCCGGAGCCGAGCCATCAGGCAGTCTGACACGAGGGTCCAACCTAATTCCCACCTTCTCCAAAGTCAAGAGCATAATGTGCAGATGAAAAGGTGGAAAATAGCCTGGACTTCATTAGCATGCAGAGCCCGGCTGTTCATTTGCTTGCCGCGAATGGAAGTTCTGACACTCGGCGCCTTCTGCAATATGAGAAAAGTCCTCTTCAGAGTATATGATGTCCTTACCAGCCAGGAAAGGTCATCAAAAAGGCAGGCGCTGACCTTGCTCCCTGCTCTTCATGACTAGTTTATTGATTCCAGGAACACCTCATTACATGCCGGATCAACATATTATTGCCATGTTCAGCGGCTGAATTGTTTACAAGTGTCTTTATAACCAGCAAAAGCCTTCCGGATGATGCATGACTACACTCATTTGGATGTGACCTGCCAATTATATGTTATCCGATATGGTGCTGTGTGTCTTGATCCCTGACCGGGCCCGCTGCCCTGCATCAGCACGGGCCCATTTACTACTTCTTTCTAACCGCTCTTTGGGAAAGTGTCCATTAGCCTGTCAGTCTGTAAATATATATATTTTTTTTTATTTTTTTATTTTTTTTACCTCTGCCGCAGGCAATGCGAGCGTTATTGCTCTGTCATTTGCTATGCATGAGGTTCATAATCAGTTGGGGGAAGAGGTTTTCTTTTTTTTTTTTGAAGTGTTTTTTTTTTTTTTTTTTTTTTTTTTTTTTTTTTTTATGGCAGTGTCTGCTAACCCACCCAATTTGCAGTCAGTATGCATGGCGAGCCGTGCGACTTGTTACAGAGCAGCGTGCCGGCCCTGCGAGAGAGACCTGTCATATTTTATTCAGGCGCCAGCACTGCGAGGCCGGTGATTTATTTGCAGGAGGGAAGAGCAGGAGCAAATCCACCCCCCAAACCTCCCCCCAGTCTCTGCCTTCCCTGCCTCTAAAGGTCCAATAACTTACCGCCCAGCAAATGCGTTTTCCCCTTCTACATATTTTTCTGTGGTTTGCATTCTCATTCTCTAAATATATTGCGCTGCATTATTTATCCTTGGTCTAGAGCCGGGTGACTCCACGGTGGAGTTTACACGGGCGTAGACACGAGAATTTAAAAAATAAATCACAAGGCACGACTACTATTTTAATCTCTCATTACAGACACTTACGGCTCAATAAAAAGATAAAAAAAAGAGTGGTACAGCAACTCGATTAGCAAATCCGTAAAAAGAGATTGTGCCAAAAAGTGGCCCTGAGAAAGCAGCTCACGGGGACCCGTCGGCACAGACTCAACCTGTCTTCTGCTGCCAGCTGTCAACAGCCTTTGGTGGGGAGACCTGGGTGGGTGATGACTGTTCAGAGGACCTCCCACCCAGGCAGCTGCTTCGCATTCGGTTTGGCACCAGAGAGGGGGTGCCTGTGTCTTTTCTGCACCCCCAGCCTGGGGAGCTGGCAGGGGAAAAGGCTGGAGGTGATTTCCCTCCCCCAGGGGTAGATGATTTTTCTCGAGGTTCGATCTCTGCGTGCAGCCAGAAGCAAACGTGAAGGGGCTCGTGTGCTTGTGCAACAGGAGGGTTCTGTGGAGCAGGCAGAGGGCTGGCACCTGGAACAAGGTCTGATATCTCAAACACAAACGAGGTGAACATTTCCTTGAATGTGTCTCTGTTTGGGGGAAATCCTTGAGTGGGAACCCAAAGGTATGGAAAAGAACCGTTGGGTGTTTGCCTGCCCGGGGATGCTCTCCTGAGCATGGACCAGACCCACAGGGACCTTTTACACTGATTTTGGGGTTTGGATCTGGTTCAGGATGATGGAGTCATGCAAGAGAGAGGCAGTGTCCCCCCCACAGTATCTAATCCCGTGGTGTGTCCCTGCAGCATCTCAGCCCAACTTCACAGGGTACGAGTACCGCTTTTAAAAAAAAAAAAATCAAAAATTTTAAAAAACGCCACCAAAAGCCCACAAAATAACAATCAGCACCACCTGAAAGCAGTTTGGTAGCTTGTTTATTTTGTATCTACAGCTTACAGATGGTTTTCTTTCAAAGTATTTCCCATAGGACTTGGCCGTGGTACAAGAGTTGTGGTGGAGCAAAGCAAGGTTGGTTTCTGCTCGATTCTCTTACCCGGGGAAGGCGTGGAGGGGGGGCACCAGCCTGTTGGTGCCTCTCAGAGGGGTTTCTGGAGGAGCTGGGGGACAATTGTGCTCCTAGAGCCTAAGCATCACTGCTGTCTCCAGGTGTGCATCACCCCCCCGAGACACTGAAGGATGATGCTCCTTGCAAAGGTGGTGCAGCCACGGGTCTGGCTGATGTGGGGGTGCTGGGATTTCCGTGGGTTTTGTGGCCTGGCTGGAATACGACAAAATTTATGCACGTATAGCTCTGTCTGCTCAAAGCTCTGCAAACATTAATTAAGTTGCCTAACACCGCTTGGCAAGTGTTAGTGTTGAAATCCTCTTGCTGTGGTTAAATTGAGGGACCAAAGGGGCTTAAGAGCTTCAAGGGTGAGCTGACAGCAGCAAAGATGCAGGGTCTCTGGTGTCCCAGCTCTCGAGAAACGCCATTGCCTCTTCCTGATTTTAAAAAAAAAACCACTGTGCCAGGCCCAAGGCTGCCTTGAAACTCCCTGGGGTATGAGAAACTGGGGGATGCCCCTTGCTGGGGTGATGGAAAGCAGTTAGGGGTCTGGTTCCCTCCATGCAACACGGAGCATTCAGGTTTGGGGGGTGTAGAAAAGGGATTTGAATTTCTTAAAGCAGCCCATTTAGCTTACAAAATAAAAACCACAGTTTGCATGTGTTTTTGTTTTTTTTTTTAATCAGAGATGGAGCAAAACCCAAGCTCAGGTAGGAACAGCCTCAGGTCTCTGGAGTGGATTGATCTGAATCTGGATTTTGGAAAGGGATTAAAAAAAAAAAAAAAAAAAAAAAGAGTTCCATTTACTGGCAAATCCCTGGGTCTGAGCAGCCCTGAAGCTGCAGGTGTTGAATATTCAAAGGGCTGGCTCACCACGGGGAGCTGTGGGGTTTGTGCTGGTGGGATGCTGCTGGAGCCAGTGCTGCAGACGGGTGACAGCGTGCCCCGGCGTGAGGTGTCGACCCCAGGAACGGAGTCTCCAACGGCCAAATCTCAGTCTCAACCCACCGTGGTGCTGGGATCTCCCTCCCCCCAGTAACTCGCTCTTTGGCCTGTCCCACACAAACCAGGGAGTGTCACGTTGAGTCGGACATCATTTGTGCTGGGGTAAGTCTGCAGAGGTTTATCACGCCCCAGACATCCGGCCAAATTTGGCACTTGATGCTTTGATTTCTGTTTATGTCATTATTCCCAGATGCCTATTCCTTGCATAAATATTCTCTTTAAAAAGGATAGAAAAATCAACTCCTCATGACAGCAAGTAGCATGACTACGGAGAGGAGCATTAACCTTTCCTTTAGCCTGAAGAACTTCATAATCTTTTTAAAATCAACTTTTTATTAATTTTGGAGTGACGCTTAATGCCTGATGGAAGTGAGAAGCGGTGGCATCATTAGGGGAACTCTGGAGCTCCTCATGTGTATAATTTAAGGTCACGTCTAAGCTGCACGTGCCTGTGGGTGCTGCAGGAATCATGGCATTGCCCCCCCTGCCCAGGTAGGGCCATTCCCCCTGTTGCTACTGCACACTGATGGCACACAGCAGGGTCTCATCTGGTGACTTTGCAGCCCCCCAGTGTCTCACCTTTGTGAGTTTGTTCCCCCTTCAGAAACTCGGGGGTGCCTCCTGCGGTGCTTAGCCTGGTTTTGGCCACTCTGTGCTGCCCTGGCTGCTGTGGAAAGCCATGGGTACACACAGAGACTGGCACAAGCCAGCTCTGCAGCTTCTTCAGACCCACCACTGACTACGGGTGACTGGGAAACCAGTTCCAAGCTCCCCTTGCAGCACCCGCTGGGTGCTCAGGGCGGGCAGCGTGGTGGCTTTTTGGGGAGCGGGTGCTGCAGCTGTGGTGGTTGGATGGATGGGGCTTCCTTCGGGGCTGGGGGAGCAGAAGGAGAAGCTGGACAAGGTCAGGAGATGCCCCAGCGCCTCCCCCTCGGTGGCCTCGCCAAGGAGGCTCATTAGCAGAAAAATGAGGTGGCCAGTGGATTTGTTAACAGCACCCAGTGTGCAAATTTAATTTTCCTTCCCATGGCACTCCAGCAGAGTAAGTGGACACACACTCCGGGGCGGGGACAAAGGACAAGGTCAGTTATTTGTCTGGCAAATACAATTATACCCAGCTCTGAGGAGAGGCTGGGAAACTGCATTCCCAGGCTGTGTCTCGCCCCACGTACAACTCACCCGCTCTCCTGGGGCACGAGCTGGCACCCAGCTCCCCGGGACCCACCACAGGGAATGATCCCCTTTGGCCAAAAAGCCAACTCGCAAGGGGTGTGCAGAGCAGTTCTTCCCTGAGGACATGCCTTGCATGACCGTTTTGGGTGGTAATCACCCAGTTCTAATTACCACGGTGCCCTCGTGGTCCTGGCTGGGGAACACTGTGCTCACTCTTGCACAGCCAGGTGTAGGGCTACAAAGATGATGAGGGGCCTGGAGCATCTCCCTTACGAGGGGAGGCTGAGGGACTTGGGGCTTTTGAGTCTGGAGAAGAGAAGGCTGAGGGGGGATCTGATCAATGCTTATAAATACTTCAAGGGAGGGTGTCAAGAGGATGGGGCCGGTCTTTTTTCAGTGGTGCCCAGGG
>NW_015092359.1:5477013-5481282 GCF_001431845.1 Calidris pugnax
GGGTAAGACAGCAGAGGATTAACACGCCCCAGACATCCGGCCAAATTTGGCACTTGATCCTTTGAGTTCTGTTTATGTCATTATTCCCAGATGCCTATTCCTTGCATAAATTTTCTCTTTAAAAAGGATAGAAAAATCAACTCCTCGTGACAGCAAGTAGCATGACTACGGAGAGGAGCATTAACCTTTCCTTTAGCCTGAAGAACTTCATAATCTTTTTAAAATCAACTTTTTATTAATTTTGGAGTGACGCTTAATGCCTGATGGAAGTGAGAAGCGGTGGCATCATTAGGGGAACTCTGGAGCTCCTCATGTGTATAATTTAAGGTCACGTCGAAGCTGCACGTGCCTGTGGGTGCTGCAGGAATCATGGCATTGCCCCCCCTGCCCAGGTAGGGCCATTCCCCCTGTTGCTACTGCCCACTGATGGCACACAGCAGGGTCTCATCTGGTGACTTTGCAGCCCCCCAGTGTCTCACCTTTGTGAGTTTGTTCCCCCTTCAGAAGCTCGGGGGTGCCTCCTGCGGTGCTTAGCCTGGTTTTGGCCACTCCGTGCTGCCCTGGCTGCTGTGGAAAGCCATGGGTACACACAGAGACTGGCACAAGCCAGCTCTGCAGCTTCTTCAGACCCACCACTGACTACGGGTGACTGGGAAACCAGTTCCAAGCTCCCCTTGCAGCACCCGCTGGGTGCTCAGGGCGGGCAGCGTGGTGGCTTTTTGGGGAGGGAGCGGGTGCTGCAGCTGTGATGGTTGGTTGGATGGGGCTTCCTTCGGGGCTGGGGGAGCAGAAGGAGAAGCTGGACAAGGTCAGGAGATGCCCCAGCGCCTCCCCCTCGGTGGCCTCGCCAAGGAGGCTCATTAGCAGAAAAATGAGGTGGCCAGTGGATTTGTTAACAGCACCCAGTGTGCAAATTTAATTTTCCTTCCCATGGCACTCCAGCAGAGTAAGTGGACACACACTCCGGGGCGGGGACAAAGGACAAGGTCAGTTATTTGTCTGGCAAATACAATTATACCCAGCTCTGAGGAGAGGCTGGGAAACTGCATTCCCAGGCTGTGTCTCGCCCCACGTACAACTCACCCGCTCTCCTGGGGCACGAGCTGGCACCCAGCTCCCCGGGACCCACCACAGGGAATGATCCCCTTTGTCAGCTCACGGCCAAAAAGCCAACTGGCAAGGGGTGTGCAGAGCAGTTCTTCCCTGAGGACATGCCTTGCATGACCGTTTTGGGTGGTAATCACCCAGTTCTAATTACCACGGTGCCCTCGTGGTCCTGGCTGGGGAACACTGTGCTCACTCTTGCACAGCCAGGTGTAGGGCTACAAAGATGATGAGGGGCCTGGAGCATCTCCCTTACGAGGGGAGGCTGAGGGACTTGGGGCTTTTGAGTCTGGAGAAGAGAAGGCTGAGGGGGGATCTGATCAATGCTTATAAATACTTCAAGGGAGGGTGTCAAGAGGATGGGGCCGGTCTTTTTTCAGTGGTGCCCAGGGACAGGACAAGAGGAAATGGGCACCAACTTGAACAGAAGAAGTTCCACCTAAAGATGAGGAGGAACTTCTTTCCTGTGAGGGTGGCAGAGCCCTGGCAGAGGCTGCCCAGGGAGGTGGTGGAGTCTCCTTCTCTGGAGACATTCAAACCCCACCTGGACACGTTCCTGTGCAACCTGCTCTGGGTGGACCTGCTCTGGCAGGGGGTTGGACTGGATGATCTCCAGAGGTCCCTTCCAACCCCATGTGATTCTGTGATTCTGTATTTAGACCTCTGCACCGAAGAGTGTTTGCAGCATTTGAAGGTCAATGCCAGGTGCTCTCCCCACAGTGCCAGGACTCTGAGCCTACTCAAAACTTCGGTGTGGTTTTCAATCCCTTTGAGCGCTTTCGCGTTCTTTTTTCAGCAGAAAGGTCTGGGTGGGGAAAGGTGCCCAAACCAAACCATATCCCATTGTCCCCACGAGCCCCTGCTCTGCCCTTCGCAGGGCCGTGATCAGGATGCAAAGCCAACCCCTTCAGACACTTGTGAAGACAAATCATTAGGAGTTTGTCACGTTGTGTGTGTACATATCTCTCGAAATACTTGGCTAGGATTTGAAGAATTATGGGGTATCCCACGTCTAGAAAGGTGTTCGTGCCCCTGATTTGAGATTAACCAGACCAACGTAGCTCTGCCATCACGCTTATAGCATGTCTTCAGCGTTTGAGCTTTTTGGTTTGATTCTTGTATTATACCTTTTGATGCCGTTGCTGTCATCTGTGCCTAGCAATATTTCCAGTTGACCAGGTATTCTAATCTCCTTATACGCAAAAGAAATAGTTTAAGTACCTTTTTATAGGATGATAAGATGGTATAGTCTAAATTTACTCCTTTGTGGTGTTACCCTTGTATACTCTACTTTCTTTTTTATTTTGGTTTGGTTTTTGTTTTTTTTTTTTTTTCTACTTTCTTTTTTATTTTGTTTTTTTGTTTTTTTTTTTTGTAATTGAAACTGTAGGGCAGGAATTTAGTTACAGGCTGAGGTCACGACTGAGGGTGAGTAACGTGATGAAATCAATAAAACCTGTTGGGTGAAGCAGATTTTTGAAAGCAAAGCGTGTGAGATAGCCAGCACAAACAAGCTTGTGGAGTTAAGAAGAAGAAGGACCCGGGCTGAAGTTCTGCACGTTCAGCACAGCCCCATGAAATGCAGGTGCTGGAAAAGTACTCCAAAACACAGCACGGTCACCTTTATTAGCAGGTACCAGAAGCAAGGCTGAAAGTACAAGCCATGCAGAAGAGGAAATTAGTGAGGGTTGGCCGTGTCTGCGCAAGGTCATCATCCCCATCACACCCCAGAGGAGCCGAGCGTTTGGGTGTCACCCCCATAATTATTGTTGTTGGTTGTGCATTAAATGTGTGCATTTACAAACAAATCAGGCCAGCCCAGTGCTGTCATCGCAGCGGTTCGACCCGTCGCCGTGGGTTGTATTGTCAGAGGGGCTGGTTGGCCAACACGGAGTTGGACCTCCATAGAATCATAGAATCATTGAGGTTGGAAGAGACCCTTGGGATCATCGAGTCCAACCATCTCCCCTACTCTACAAAGTCCTCCCCTACACCATGTCCCTCAGCACTGCATCTAAACGTCCCTTAAACACATCCAGGGACGGTGACTCAACCCCCTCCCTGGGCAGCCTGTTCCAATGCCCGACCGCTCTTTCTGTGAAAAATTCCTTCCTAATGTTCAATCTAAACCTACCCCAGCGTCCGTGCTGGGGTGGATGAAGGAGCCACCTCAGATTTGTAAGGCTGGATTTCCTCCGGAAAAATCGGCAGGTGAAAATCAGGATGCCCTCGTTAGGCTGAAACTGGGATTTGGCAGGGCTGCCTTCAGCCATTCCTCCTTTGAGACCCGGGGACAGACGGGACCTCCAGAAAAACCTGTCCCCTTCCCCAGTTTGTTGGGTAGGACGAGAAGCAGCCATGGGGGGGGCTGGAAATCCTGCAGCCCCGTGCCGAAACCCAGCAAGAGCTCTTCACCCCACGCTGACCACGGGACCTGGCACGGGCCAGCAGAGATGAAGACCTGGACCCACGGGTGGGGGGAGGACCCCAGCCCCTGACACACACACCCTCAGTGCCCACCACCCCGCTTGCACCCCGGCATCTCAGCTGCGATGGGCACGGGGGGGGGCTTTTATTAATTACTGGTAATGAGTTATTTTACATATTGTTATTGATGGTTTTTTTGGGTTTTTTTTGTCGCAAGTAGCTGATTCTGTTGAAGAGATAAGGAGGGAAAATGTCTGCCCGGGCAGCTAAATCACCCAAACAAGGCTACAAAGCCCCGACCGCGCGTCGCAGACCTTGCCAAGTGTTTCCAAACTGAATAGTCATTGGGTTGGCAGATAATTCAGAAACTATTTGTATGAGCTGTTTATCAAATTATTAACTGCACAGATGTTGTTTGGTTGAAGAGCAGCTGAACCTTCTCTCTGCCAGCCGTGGAGACAAAGGTCTGCAGGAATAATTGGAGATGTGCATGGAATATTAAATTAATTTACTGCTCTTAATTCTTATGCAAATCCTGACCTCTGATAGAGCCTATCAATTACCCTGCACACAGGGAAAAGAAAGGAGAACAGTTTCTTTCTTTTCTTTCCCTCCCCTCTTCTTTTTTTCCCCGTTGTTCTTCAGTTTGGTTTTTTGTTTCTTTTTTTTTTTTTTCCCCCCCTTCTTTTTGAAAAAGAACTTGGAAAAGGAAATATTTGGGGGAGGGAGGGGGAAAAA
>NW_015092359.1:5481372-5481652 GCF_001431845.1 Calidris pugnax
AAAAAAAAAAAAAAAAAAAAAAGCCATTTGTGAGAGAAGCAAAGGACTGAGATTACTTAATTGAATCTCCTAGTTGCAGCAACGTCCCCTGGGAGTCCGGATGCAGTTTTTAAAACGCCAGTAATTAACAGTGAAGAAGAAAGGCAATTTGTTGACAAGTCTATTGTGGGACTCCAGGTAAAATGAAGTACGATTTAATTGGTCCTCGTTAAAAAGAGCTATTTTTCTAATATGGAGAAAAGGCCTCATCTTGGGCTCTTTTTTTTTTTTTTTTTTTATT
>NW_015092359.1:5482041-5482448 GCF_001431845.1 Calidris pugnax
TGGGAGTCCGAATGCAGTTTTAAAAATAACAGGGGGGGGGGACACGACCACGGGGGAGGTCTGGGAATGGAGGCCAGGGCTGGGCTGAAATAGCTCCACAGGCTTCGGTCGGAGGGGATGGAGGGGCCCAGTTTGGCTCACGTTGCTTTGGGTGGGAGTGGGAGATGGCTGGAGGCCCACGCTGGTCCACTACAAATAGCCTCACAGAGAGATGCTGAATGGGCTTGATTAGCATGAGAAAAGAGGAGCAAAACTCCACAGTTCAACAGCTAAAGAGCAATTTGATGGGGCTGGGATTGGGAAATTACTTGATTAGTGTCTGTCGGAGGAGAACACGATTAGGACGCGAGTCCCAGCCCCGCCGGGGGAATGAGGGGCTCGGGGCGGCCTGGCCGGGGATGGGGGGA
>NW_015092359.1:5483201-5483721 GCF_001431845.1 Calidris pugnax
TTGGGCCGCTCCGCGGTGGCCGAGGGCTGCGAGGGAGAGGAGGGAGGGCTGGAAACAGAGACATCCCCGGGGAGGGAAAGGGAAGGGAAAAGGGAAGGGAAAAGGGAAGGGAAGAGTCTGGAGGCCAGAGTTGGGGTGGGGGGAAGCACCCCCAACCTTAACACCCCAGCATCTTTCATCTTTGCAGGAGGGCTTTGGGGAAAAAAAAAAAAAAAAAAAAAAAACGGAGGAGCCGAGGTGAGGAGGAGGAGGAGGAGGGCGGTGGGGATGGGGGGTTCCGAGGGGCTCCCCGCTGGAGGAGCTTCCCTCCCGCAACAAAAAGACACCCCGTTCCCTTCGGCGGGATGCGGGGAGGAAGGGGGGGGGAGAGAAGGCGGCGGGGCTGTCCCGCCGCTCTGCGGGAACACCGACCCGCGGAGACCCGCGGAGACCCGCGGAGCCGCCATCCCTGTCTCCCGCCTCCCGTTCTCGGGGGGCGTAAGTCGCTGCCTGAAGTTTTGGGTAGTTTTACTTTTGGTCC
>NW_015092359.1:5483736-5515082 GCF_001431845.1 Calidris pugnax
CTCCCGCCTCCCGTTCTCGGGGGGCGTAAGTCGCTGCCTGAAGTTTTGGGTAGTTTTACTTTTGGTCCCGGTCAGAGTTTGGCGACCCCCCCCCGTCCCTTTCCCCGGGATGCCGCTCGCCTCTAAATTTGGTGAAATAATACCCGAATTTTGGGAACGGGAGAGAATGGGAGCCAGCGTGCCTCCTTTGGCTCGGCTGTTCGTTACGCGCCCGCGCTGCCGAGATGATAAAGGCACCAGGAATGAAATGGCTGGAGGGAAACCACCGGTGGAAAACGAAAAAAATAAAAAAAAATAAAATTAAAAAAAATAAAAATAAAAGAACAAAAAGAAAAAAATTAAAAAAGAAAAGAAAAAGGAAAATAAAAAAGCAAATGAAGGTGTTAAGCAGGAGGAAAAGGAAAAGCGAGCGGGACCTACCTGAGTCCCCGGTGGTAGCCCCAGGGGCGCGGGGCGGCTGCTCGGCTCCTTCTTTCGCCCATTTGGGTTTTTTGGGGTGGTTTGGTTTGGTGGGGTTTTTTTTCGGTCATCAGCCTGGCGACAGCGGGGACCGAGCGCTCCCGGAGCCGAGGGGCGAATGGGAATTTTGCAGCAGCTTCCGAAAATCGCTTCCCCCCGCGTCGGGTGGAGGGGGTTTTCCTTCTGTTGCTTGCTTGGAGGTGCTGGGCTTCTTCTTTTATATAGATAAATATATATATTTATTTATTCCATCCTCTTTTTTTTTTTTTTTTTTTTTTTCCCTTCTCCCCCTGTAACTGGTCGGGGGGGGGTTAAGGGGGACACCCGGTGTGGCCCCGGTGCGGGGTGCGGAGCCCAGATTTGGGCTCATATTGCTGCAGAATCGCAAAGAAAGGGTCGGGCTGGCAAGTGCGTCCCCGGGCACTTCGGGGAGCAGCAAATAAATGCACTTCTGGGGGAAGGAAAAAAAAAAAAAAAAAAGGAACGGCGTGTATTAATTGAGCGAGGATGAAGGTTTGCTCGTTTAATAAGTTTACTGGGTGGCTGCGATTGTCTGGGGGGTTCCAGGGGGGAAAGAACTTGCCCTTGGCTCTGGAAGAGCCCCAGTTGGTCGGGGCATGGCACTGGGAGGGGGGCAGCAGCAGGCTGGAGCTGAGGGCCCCGCTCAGATGCTCAAGGCCACCTCCCCAGGGTTTGTCTGGTCCTCTCCTCCTGGAAACAGGGCACCCTCTGGGCTACCGTCCTGTCCTGTCCTGCCCTTGGAGAGGTCCTGTACGGCATGTGCCTCCCCAAACAGGCACCCTATTTTGAGCCCTGAGCCTCTAAGTCTGCCCAGACTTTTGCTGCTTACGGATCCCACCTGCTGACCCGACTGACACGAGCAGTTCCTCAAAAGTAGATCTGGAATTAATTTATCTAAATGCACTGTTGGAAGATTTTCTGTCTCTTCCCGAGCCTTTTTGCCAGCTTCTGCTTCAGGCTCCTTTTTTACCTTATTTACCATTGCATATACGAAATGGAGCACAGAGGGCAGGTCCCGGTGATGCCGAGCTCCGAGCAGACACAGTTTAATTAATATAATAGTCTTACGCTTGCTCTCCTGCTTTTCAAACGAATGAACAGCCTATATCTATGGATCCTTTCATTCATCACCAGAACAATCTTCTGCACAGGACAGAGGGGGAAAGGCTTAATAAATCACGGGAAAACAGCACGGTGCTTTGGGACAGGAAGCGAAAAATGCTGTGTCTATTTCAAATAAATAGAGAATTCAGAGAAGCAGCACACAGTTAGCGCTCCCTGTGAAATTCATCCTGGCTCTGCAAGACAGCACTTGCTGAAAAACAAGCCAGCTTCTCCGGCGCTTCCTAAGGTCTGCTCCAAACCTCAGGCAGAAGTAAAAATAAAACGGAGAGAGCGACCAAATAGTGACCAGAAATAAATTCTAGCTCACGGGAAGGCTTTTGTTTTCCGTGTGTGCTGCCGCTGCTGTTTCGCTGGTTTAGTCATTTATGGCTTGCAAAACCCTGCTGCTGAAATATAAGCGTCTTTAACAGGGTTTAAATATTTGGGTTGAGGGTAGTGAGGGATCCTCAAGAGACTCTTCTGTTTGTCAATGTCTGTCTAAAGAGCAGCATCTCGCTCACCCGCGCCGCCGGTTCGGAACAGCCCTGGGATCTTATTTCCCTTGCCCCAAACAGCACTAAACTGCCCAAGTGCTTCCCTTTGTTTCAAACCCTTGTAGCTTGGAGCACTTGTTGAACCTGCCGACAAGTGCATCAAAGTGGCTGACAATTATGAAATAAACAAATATCATTTGAGGCATTTTTGAGCCGAATCCAGTAATACATAGATTAGCTTATTGATGTCGTTATCGTATTGAATATTATTCATGCTTCTGATATTTCTGCTGTGCAGCAGCATTCCCTGCTCGGTAAACATCATATTATCTCACTATGCAAAAGGCTTCATTAATCAAAACAGACAATAGGCCAGACGCTCTCTCTTTGAGTCTGGGGTTTTGGATCTTCCAGGCTTTTTACCTTGTCTAAATGCCTTGTCCCTGTCAACGCAGAAAGCAACTCTTCAAAACAGATCGCTATAAAACGCGGAGCTGAAAGGAAAACATTATCTAATTCAGTTAAAAGAATTTCCTGATTATTTTACATTTTCCCTTTAATTTTTCATGACTTGTAGAAGAAAAACTTTTTCAGTATTTCAGTCAGTACACGAGATTAATCCACTCTTTTGTCAAAACACTAATGAAAGAGCCTGATAGATCTGTCCTTTAAACCAGCAGCAGCAAGTGGCAAGACCAAGAGAGGTGGAGTTGACTGGCCAACCCCTGGTTGTGTTGCCCGTCTCACTGGTGGGAAATGGGGAACAGGTGGCAGATGGGGACTTGAGAATAACGTGGCCATCAAGCTGCTGTTCTCCAGGAAGAGGATCCTGGCAAAAACCTGGCACAGTCTTGACTTGTTGCAAAGGACCACACGTTGAAGGCGAGGTAGGACACTTTTGTGGCTAGGAAAATGTTTGGGTGCAAAAAATCTCCACTTTTTGCCTCTGTAGGCTCACTGCAGCGTGGAGACCACACGGTTGCGTGCTTGGGGTGCGGGGGCAGGACAGGGAGCGAGACCCACGGGCACAGAGCAGTTCATTCATTTGGGAAGTTTGGTGGAGGCAGGTTTGCTCCCTCGCGATGGATGTTCCCCATCCCACGGTTTTGAAGTTGAACCCTTGCTGGTTGTGGTCTGCAACGTGTGGCAGTCTCTGCCTGGCACCAAGCTACGGCGCGTTGGGGTGAGGTGTCTCGTGCGCGGTGGAGCGATGCTCCCTGCTGTGGGGATTGATTTTGTGTGGGATTGATTTTGGCTACATGTCTTCGAGCTGCCTTCTTCTTCCTGCTGTCTTTTTGGTTACTGCAGGCCTAACAGAGACATTTCATAATCGCCCAAAAGTGCACAAAGTAGTCTTTCCTGCACAGAAATACATCGGAATCATTTCAGACTGAGCAACAGAAATTAAAGTTGTGGTTGTACGGGGTGCTCCAGAGAGTAAGGCATAGATGATTTCAGAGAAGACAGGAATCGAGCCTTTGGACGCTCTGCTGCAAGTGGTCTTGTTCAAATTCAGCCTCTTGTCTTGCATGTCTGAAACCAGTTCTCATTTCTCCAGGGACAGGGAAACTCAACACCGTCAATCTCCTCTTTCCTCTTCAGACAACAGCAGACACTTCAGTCGAGACTGGTTAATTCCTTGTGCCTACATCTTAGAAAAATGAAGTGACTTTGAATTATTGGGGAAGCAGAGAGACCTGAAATCTCCCAGACATCCTCTCCAGATCCTTGGCCTTGGAAAAACCTGAGTCAGGTCTTGGATCCTCATATGCCATGCGAGAGACCCACAAAGCACTTTGAGATGGCTGGAGGGGAGGCAGAACTTCCTGGCAAACGGTCTCTAAACTGGTCCCCTCCCTGTGCCACGGCATTTCTGTTGCTCATTAACAACACGGAGCCATAAACAACGGATGTGCTTGTATCTAAATTCTCCAGGATTAATTAAAAATTCATTGATGATGACTTTACTAGAGACTTTTCAATTATGCCAATAGGCTTTGGATACGGCCCTTACATTCTTAATAAACATATAGTTTTAAATGCTGTAGTCTTGTTCTTCAGTTTTTTATTTAATCAGCCATTATCATTGGCTTCTGTGTTAACAAGTTCTTGCTGGAGGAACTCATTTCACCTGTCCTGTCAACAGCAAAAACTGCCTTCTTCAGTAAGACAATGTATTTTCTATTTATGCATCAGAAACGAGTAATAATAGGTTTCAAGGAACTGTAACATTTAATAAAAGCATTTTATTACATTTAAATTTATTAAAATTTAAACATTAAATTCAACATGTTAATTACTCTTTCCTCGCGTTGACACTGACAGTCGGAAATGGATCCACACAACTGCTCTGCTGAGATATGTTCTCTGGTGTTATTTGCTCTTTGATTACTAATGTGTTATTAGTGCTCTTCATTTGGGACTTGATTCATTAACAAAAAGACTTATATGGGCATTATGTAAATTTTTTGTATGTCTTTTACATAGCTACCAGGGCATGTATTATGAATCTAATTGAGAAAGAAAAAAAAAAAAAAAAAGAAAGACAGAAAATGAATTCAGTTCTGTCCTGACTTGTGGGCAAGCTCAAGCGAGATGTACGGTCGCTCTCAGAAATCAAATAAGCACAGAGAGGAAAAACCTCTTGCCAAGACATCACAGGCTGTGTTTCTGCAAATCCCTTTCCCCAGCCTGCAGTGTTTTGGCAGAAATAGCAAAATGGTGGCAATGAAACGTTCAGGCTCTCTCATATCTCATCTGTGTGTCTGCTGGATACGTGGGCGCTTGCAGCTAATTGTCCCTTTCAGTTTTAACCAATGATTTCTCTATAATGTTTTTGCAGTCGGGGTTTATTCTATGCCAGAGGTTGTCAAGCAATATTTGTATTTCTCGTGTTAAGTGAAACTCAGCTAAAATCAGAGAGGGCCCTTAAAAGCTCATCATTATAGTCAGGGCAGCGGTGCCGGGGAGGGGGTATGGGGAGGCTTTGTCCCGAGACATCTTACGCAAGGACAGCAACAATTCCCCAATCTTTTCTGGACCGAGTGGCATTCCCTCCCTTTCCTGGCTTTCCATCAGAGGCACGTGCCTGGATCCATCGCTCAAGGAAAACCGGCAAGCCCCATGACAGCCATCTCTGATAGATGTAGTCCAGGGCCACCGAGAGGGGAGAGGGTGAAGGGTGAAACATATAATCTGTAGCACCTGTGAAGAAAAAAACATGGAGCACGTAAGAGACAAGTAGGACAAAAAAAAAAAACAAACAAAAAATGCCCTGCAGACATCACCGAGGTGGTGCCAGGTCCAGCACGGTGATGCCTTGGCCCATGAGCCTTTCACTGTAGGGGAGCAACACTATCTCTCTCTGGAGACATGCTTTTTCTGCCCCTCACCCCATTTTGTTCCCCTACAAAGAAGACAGATTCTTTTTCACTTCCTTCTCTTTCTTTCATCCCGTTCTCCTCCTGCAGGTGAGCACCCCGTGGCCAGATGCTCATCACGATGAGGCAAATTCTGCACCTTGCGGGACGCTGTCACCTCTCCAGAGGAAAGCAGGATGCTAAAAAGCACACATGGTTTCCTCCCTAAATTAGAAAGAGCGTCTAAAGCTGTTAAGATTAGTGCACATCAATCCCAGCATTTGAATCAAGAGATACTTTTGTTTGACAACTATTGGGGGGGAAAAAAAAAAAAAACCACCATAATTTCATTCAAAGTGCATTTAGTAAGACAGAAGGAGACAGATTTCTTTGACAGTTTTACAGCTCTTATCAGATTACATTAAAATTAAATTAAAACAATCTAAAAGAAGTGTTAAGTACTGAAGGGAGAACACAAACAAAACACTCCTCTTTGTAGGCTTTCAGGGACGGGGAACTGATGTTAGTTATCAGGGATGTGAGTAATAAGATTATTCTGGAGTCAATTATGAACCCATCAGTGTCAGTCCTGGGGCTGCAGAGGGTGAGCACACACCCTGCACTGAGACAAGGAACACAGAGGCCAGAGGAACAAAATGAAAGCGTACTGGGGGGACCAGGCTAAGCCCCCTTATTTCCTTTTTTTTTTTGGTGTGTAATAAAACATCAGAGTGTTTAACCCTGCCTGTTTTTCTTTCTTCTACTTTGGCTTTCCTTCTACGTTTTTCCCTCTCCTTCCTACTGCCCGCAGCGCTGGGACTGCTGAGGCTGGGTCAGCACCATCCCTGGCAGCCTTTACCTGTCCCCCTCACCCCCTCCTGCTCTCTCTTTTCCACGGGGACCTTTTTGCCACCATCTTCTCAATTTAAGGACCCTCTGCCCATCCCTTGCCCCTTTTCCCCAGCTCAGAGGTTTGTTTGGAGCAAGAGATGCCGTGGGAGCAGGCAGCCTCTCCAGGAGATGTTGAGCAGCCCACCTCCTCCTGAGCAGCTCCTGGGCAACTGAGCACCCTCGAGCCCCCTGCCCCTCACAAGCACTCCATAACTTAAAAAAAACCCAACAACAAACCAACCAAAAAATCCAACAAAACTATCAGGGTCGGAAAGGCTCACTGAAGAAATAAACCCTGCAGTCCTATGAATGTCAGCTCCTGCGCTGAGCTGTCAGGTGGAGATCAACCCCCCTCCAACTGAAACCTGGAAATCTCAGTTTGGGAATAAGGTTTTTCCAGTGAGTAAATATAATGTACGCTCATAATTTCAGACAGCACTAGAAGCGTTTGAAAGTTTCTGATATTATTTTAGCAAGCACAAATATTTTTCAAAAGCCGCTTAGTCTTCCAGAACCAAACCTGGTGTGTCGCTGGAATAGGCTTAAGAAAGCCAGATTCTTCGCCTGTTTTGAAATATAACAAATTTGTAGTATATGAAAGTGTTTTCTTGTTCAAACGCCATGCAGCATTCAACAGTTTCCTGCGCTGACAATCAGCGATGCATTCAAAATCCATGTCAGCCCGACAGAGCGAGGTTCACGGCTGACATTCTGAAATAACAAGTTTTTAGTTTCTCACCTGGGTGTCAAAGAGGAGACCATTTATTCAGAGGGAGGTATTAGCAATGAGAGCTGTTACGAGGGGACCCTCTGGGGGGAAAAAAAAGCAATTCAACTATGAAGCAACCATGAAAACCTTTTTATTTCCATTTTGTTTGCCCCCATGAGTGAGCAGGAACATGATGCTGATACAAAGGCTCCAGAGAAGTCTCAGTACTACAAGTAACTTCACGGAGAGCAGGGGTTTGTGTCCGCAGCTGAGATGCCAAAGCACCATTTTTCCCCCCCCACTATGTATTTTTAAAGCAAAGGGCAAACCATGGTGGACCCGGGTTGCAAAGTCAGGATGTGGGGGAAAAAAATGAGCAGCTTTGGAAATTTCAACAAGCTCTGACCAAGATTTCACCTGTCAGTTCTCACGAAGACGTGAACTCGTGCCGTGATGAACGCCTCCACAACACGTCTTTGCTTTCAATAAACAGAGTGAGAGAGAACAGTACGGCTCCTATTTTGAGTGCGTTTTATGTGAATTCAATAATAAAAGGCTCCCAAATCTGCAAATCCTTTGCCTGTGTGTTTTCTTGAGTAGGTAAGCTCTTACATGAGCTAAAGCCTTCCATATCTTATTGAGCCATTTATTTATAGCAGACATGCGAAGGCTAAGCCAGACAGCAGCGATGGTTATTCAAGTGACAGAAGCTAATTTGGGGACTGCTAAGTACCGCTACATCAATTCAGCAAAGCTTTTTACTTTACATTTAAATTTGGTTTATCCGAGTTTGAGGCCGAAGGTGCTGAAAAACACAAATGATGCCCGAAACCTGGCGGAGGAACCCCAAGCCCAAAAGCTCGTCCTGATGCTCTTGAGCCCCCCTGAGCCCCCCGGCACTGGCACGTGGCTGGAGCCATCTCCTAGCCATGCCACGGCCACCTCACAACCGCAGCTGATGCTTTCATGTGGCAGTCCTCGGACAGAAGTTCTAATGAAGGGTAATTATGATGATGATCTTGTACTAATTGTATCCTGATTGCTGTTCTAATTGCGCTTAAGCATTTCATAGCTATCCGCAATTTTGCCTACTGATGTGGCATTTCTTCTCCTCAAATTCAAATACTCCGGCGGTATTCTAACTTTCTCTATTGGGGCCCTGGGATTTAAGTGCTAATTCGGCAACCTCCTTTCAAAAGGATCTAAGTTTGTATCTGAAAATGAAAAAGAAAAAATAAATAAAGTGTTTTGCTTTTTCTGCTTCATTTACCAGCTGAGGATTTAAGCGCAGGGTTTGTCAGGGCTGGTTCAGCACTCGCTCAAGGGATGGTGGGGCTTTTTCCACTGTTCTGATGGATTTTGGTGAGACGACACCGCAGGGATTTGCCAACTAGAGAAAGCGGCGATTCAGAGGAGGAGGAATTGAGAGTTTTTATTGCTTTATATACAAATGGGAAGAAGCCATTTGCATTTTTCTGGTTACTTTTCTGGTATACAATAAACGCAGCAAACCAGGCTACCAAAGGAGGGGCCTTGTTATTGTAATCATCCAGCAGCTCGCAATTATTTTTGGAATTAACCTTCTTTGGGGGGAGGGTGGCAGAGCCCTGGCAGAGGCTGCCCAGGGGGGGTGTGGAGTCCCCTTCTCTGGAGATCTTCAAGCCCCCGTGGATGCCGTCCTGAGTGATGTGCTCTGGGCAACCCTGCTTTGGCAGAGGAGTTGGACTGGAGGATCCCTAGAAGGTCCCTTCCAACTCTGACAATTCTGTGATTCCGTGATTCTTGCAAAGTCCCTTTCTTCCCCCTTTTCCAGAGACACAGAGATCCCTGCCTCACCCCAGGTGGCTGGGCCCAGTTCTCCTCAGCACGGCCCTGCAGACTTGACTGGGCACAACAGCCATTTTAGCTGCTGTAGCAATGCCTAAATTAACAGATTGAATCACACTATAAGAACGTATGAGGTAATAATTTAGGAATCAATGCTTTACATCTCAAGAGTCCCCAAACTCCCTCTGCAGATTTGCAGCACAAGGGTGGGGAGCCCTCTCACAGCTCTGAGCTGCACGCCCACCGTCTCCCCCACTAGCAACGCTCTCGTTAGCCCTCTGGACGTGTTTTTAAGCCATTAAAAGCTTAAAAATGCCTGAAAAGCTTAAAAAAACAAGCCATCAAGGCTTTGTCCCATCCCCCGGCCCGGTGCTGTCCCCATGGCAACGCGCGCGGGGGGCGGGGACTTCCGGGGCGGGGCCGTCGCGGTGCATGCCGGGAGCCGTCGCTCTGGCCACCGGCGTAAACAGGGCGGCATGAGCGGGCCCGGTCCGGCCGCTCCCGGTGCCCCCCGACCCGGCCGCGCCTGCTGCCGGGGGCTCGGCAGCCTCCTGGAGAGCCTCCGCCGCAGGTGAGGAGACCGCACGCCCCTCTGCCGCCATTCCCTTTCCCGAGAGCGGCCGCGCCGGGCCCGGCCTGCCCGCCAGGCCCCCTGGGTCCCCGCGGTGGGCCTGGGCTCCCCTCAGCCGGGAGGGGAGGAGTGCTCTCCCCTGTGCCCAGGGTCTCCCACCTGAGAGGGACGGGGGAGGCGGACTCCCGCCTTCCCGGGAATGCGACAGCTGTGCTCCGGGAGAAATGGATTGGGTTTTGTGGGGTGCTTTGGGATGTTGTCCCCGGGGGGGGTTTCTGCGGGGGTGGGGGGAATAGTGCAGGGTCTCCTGCAGTGTCTCACACAGGGCACTTCCGTCACCTCCTTCTGCTTTATCATCTTTTTTTTTTTTTCAGACGGTTACATATTGTGTGTGTACTTAAAGCTAGCTTATCAGTAACACTTGATCTCAATGTTCCTGCTCATTGTGCTGTATGACTTCTCTATGAGCTTATCGGGTGGCTTCTAAAAGCACTGCAGCCCTGTTACTGCTTCTCTGAGCACTTCTGGTAATAGTTAGAAATGACTTGTTACTTTAAGCAAACAAGCAGATAATATAGATGCTGGTATTTCAGAGCTGGCTAGCTGATGAATGGATATGTACAGATGTTTCTCCTACAGACATCTTTTTAATCTTTTTAAGAAAGTTACTTGAGGTGTTCCAATTTATGGATGCTTCACGGGGTTCTGACTTAAGGAAAAAAGCAAGTGTGAGTGGTGATGCAAGCTTTCTGAAGGGGCTTTGGCTTGTGGGATCTCAATCACCAGGCAGTTCCTCTGAAGCTGTGTGCAATTAGCGATGCTCCTGGCCTGTTACTCACTGCTATAACTACAGTAATTGGTGTCAATTAGCACTTTTTTTTTTTTCTGGCCAGAGGAAGTCTCTTGAGATCATTTATAGTATACTGTTATGAAGTTGCTCTTTAAGTAGTACCTGTTTTCTGCCTAATACAGAAGACTTTGATTTTCTGGGTCTCATGCTAGTGTCTCAAACATCCAGAATTAGCAGAAATAATAACACCATGGCAGTGAGAATCTAAACTTGTATATAGATAGTGCTTTTACACAAATGCTCTATATATCTTCACTAATACTCTATTCTGGTCTGGAATATCACTGGCAGACAAAACGGGAATAATTTGCTGTTTAAAAGGCTGGATAAGGATAAACACAGAATATTTTTATTGTATAGAAATCATTAAAGATGTGAGCCCTAGATAGGGAAGGCACTTGATCTAAATTGTGGCATTAGAAAACGAAGGGAGACGGAAGATTAAAATCTGAGTATTCTAAACTGCATGTTGCTTTAAACTGTGCTGTCATGTCCAGATAACTCCCGTGTTAGGAGTAGATGTGTCTTGTGTCTCCCGAGAGCCTGGTCTGCATGAAGTTTAGTCACCTCTTTTGTAGCTTCTCTGTTGTCTGAGCCTATGGCTGAGCTCAGGCTGCGTGAATGGACTTCTTCAGCTCCTCCGAAACCTCTGGGAACATAATACATTTCAGATATTAGCTTCTCTAATCTAGTTGCACCAAAAGGTTCAGGAATTATTTGGGGAAGGGTAATTAGAGGCAAACAGACAGCATGATTGCAGAAGCTTTGTTTCCTTTGGAGACCCAGCTTAACAGGTCTTGTGATAATTAAATAGACCTTTTCTGCCTGGTACTCTTATGTACTTTAAAATAGAAAATAAAACATATATTTGTACTTGGTGGTGTTGACAAACAAGGAGTAATTTTTATGCTGGACTGCAAGTTGTATGTTTCTGCTGCCTCTGGGAATTGTGCTGCAGAGGCAGTTGTCTCTTCAGAATTTCTTGAAGTGATACCTTTCATCTAAACAACTCTTTAAAGTAGAAAACTTTATAAAGTTAAAAAGATATAAAAACTTCTGTTATATCACTGAAGGGTTTCAGCTTTTTATGTCCCACTCTGGAATTGTGCATTTATCTAATTCCACATTGCCTGTTCTAAGACCTGAAGTACCTGACAGCAGTTTCATTCCCCACTGCAGTCCTGCTTTCAGTTCACAGTTGTGCTGAAGCAAATGAGGAGCCACTACTAATAAGGGGTATGTGCAAGAGCTTGAGTGTGGTGGAGGAAGCTGCTGCTTGGTTATGTCCCCATCTGACTCGTGGTGAACTAGAAGGGAGTTCTCATGAATACTTCTTTTCCACCTGTTCTCCTAAATATGTTTTTTCTTTAAATGCTGAGGTTCTGAAGTGCTGGAGAAATTAGGCATCGGATAATAAACTTCTGAGACTCGTGCAAAGAAAGCCCCATAATTGTACCTTAAATAACATGCTAGACTTTATTTGCCATATTTTATTTCCTAATGCTGGTACTTTGTCCAATCTAAATATAAAAATTACTGCATGCATAGGTCTCCGTTATGCACGTCAGTGGTATCTGTGTTGTGTGCAAAATTATAAAGAATTAGGTTTGAGGTGTCTAAGATAATAAGTGAAATGGGGCAGAGAGTTTACCTTCTGTGTTTTATACACACCTGACCACGTTGTGATTACTCAGTACTTAATCTTCAGTGGTTGCTGGTGAGAAAGGCCATGAAGTAAATAAATTATATAGTTAAGTGCTGCACTTAACACTGTGACTAACTTTGCAATTAGCTCTGCTTTTCGGATGATGAGGCCAGATGCTTCACGCTAAGGGCGATTTCCAGTAAACGTGTACAAATAGTAAGATGTCCTGAACAGTGAATGTAAACCCAGGTAGGATTATTAGTTTCAGAAATATCTGCTGGTATCAGTTGTCTGTAGAGGATGATGCTAAACGGGCCCCCTCTAAGCATCCCCTGGGGATGAGTGCAGGGGGCTAAGGCTTGAGCAGGCTCTGGCCAGGCTCCGGGCTGCTAAGGTGGATGCAGCTCAGTGCTCAACAGTTGATTTAATGCCAGACTAGCGTAGAAAAACAACTGTAAAAAATAATGTTTCTTACTTTTATGGGAAGATTGCATTGTGCCTGAGTGTTGCACAATTTTCTATGTACTTATCTCAACAGGGTATCATGGCAGTAGTACTGCTATTCCTACATTACGGATGCGGAGCCGGAGCACAAAGAGACTAAGGCCTGATATCTCAAAAATATTGAGACATCTTAGTCCTGCTGGCTTAAATGGGAGGTGAGGGATCAAATATCACTAGAGATCGATGCCTGGTGGAATGCCAGAGATTAGAGTGAGCTTGTTGCTGACCAGGGAATTTAATTCTGTCCTCAAATCCCGAACTAACACTTGCTCTCTATAGACTGAAGATTCATGGTTGTTTGAAAAAGAGCCACCTGGATCTTTAAAAAGTTCTGAAGTGTGCTATTTTTGCCCATTTGAGGAAAAAGCCGATACCTAACTGTTTGTATCACTTTAACCTAATGCAAAATGGTGTGAACAAATGAAAGTTTTAGGGAGAGAGCTTTGTTTTTTCATGTAAAAAGGAGGTGGTAGTGCAATGGGGTGGCTGGGATGATCCCTGTACTGCTTCAAGCTTCACTTCTGTCACTGACACACGGACACCGTGCTAGAGCCTTGCCAGAACCTGGGCAAGCAGCAAATCTACAAGTAAAGTCTTGATTGCCTCTAATTCAGTGTTTGCACAGAGCTGTGTCGTAAAACACCACAAGCTGTGCAGTAACCATTTTAGGCATCCATAATGATGATACTCAAATGCTGAGAGGCTCTTACCTGGTGTTTTTTTGTGCTGCTTTGTCTTGCCTTGAGATCACCATACTTATATATTCATGTGCTGTAGCAGAGACTAATGAATGGGATACTGAAAAACCATGCTGGTAGAAAGGAAACAATCTTTGAGGAGCTAGGGAATGTGATGTGCTACCTGTGGTATCAGAGTGAGTTTGTACTTGGTGGTGTTGACAAACAAGGAGTAATTTTTATGCTGGACTGCAAGTTGTATGTTTCTGCTGCCTCTGGGAATTGTGCTGCAGAGGCAGTTGTCTCTTCAGAATTTCTTGAAGTGATACCTTTCATCTAAACAACTCTTTAAAGTAGAAAACTTTATAAAGTTAAAAAGATATAAAAACTTCTGTTATATCACTGAAGGGTTTCAGCTTTTTATGTCCCACTCTGGAATTGTGCATTTATCTAATTCCACATTGCCTGTTCTAAGACCTGAAGTACCTGACAGCAGTTTCATTCCCCACTGCAGTCCTGCTTTCAGTTCACAGTTGTGCTGAAGCAAATGAGGAGCCACTACTAATAAGGGGTATGTGCAAGAGCTTGAGTGTGGTGGAGGAAGCTGCTGCTTGGTTATGTCCCCATCTGACTCCTGGTGAACTAGAAGGGAGTTCTCATGAATACTTCTTTTCCACCTGTTCTCCTAAATATGTTTTTTCTTTAAATGCTGAAGTTCTGAAGTGCTGGAGAAATTAGGCATCGGATAATAAACTTCTGAGACTCGTGCAAAGAAAGCTCCATAATTGTACCTTAAATAACATGCTAGACTTTATTTGCCATATTTTATTTCCTAATGCTGGTACTTTGTCCAATCTAAATATAAAAATTACTGCATGCATAGGTCTCCGTTATGCACGTCAGTGGTATCTGTGTTGTGTGCAAAATTATAAAGAATTAGGTTTGAGGTGTCTAAGATAATAAGTGAAATGGGGCAGAGAGTTTACCTTCTGTGTTTTATACACACCTGACCACGTTGTGATTACTCAGTACTTAATCTTCAGTGGTTGCTGGTGAGAAAGGCCATGAAGTAAATAAATTATATAGTTAAGTGCTGCACTTAACACTGTGACTAACTTTGCAATTAGCTCTGCTTTTCGGATGATGAGGCCAGATGCTTCACGCTAAGGGCGATTTCCAGTAAACGTGTACAAATAGTAAGATGTCCTGAACAGTGAATGTAAACCCAGGTAGGATTATTAGTTTCAGAAATATCTGCTGGTATCAGTTGTCTGTAGAGGATGATGCTAAACGGGCCCCCTCTAAGCATCCCCTGGGGATGAGTGCAGGGGGCTAAGGCTTGAGCAGGCTCTGGCCAGGCTCCGGGCTGCTAAGGTGGATGCAGCTCAGTGCTCAACAGTTGATTTAATGCCAGACTAGCGTAGAAAAACAACTGTAAAAAATAATGTTTCTTACTTTTATGGGAAGATTGCATTGTGCCTGAGTGTTGCACAATTTTCTATGTACTTATCTCAACAGGGTATCGTGGCAGTAGTACTGCTATTCCTACATTACGGATGCGGAGCCGGAGCACAAAGAGACTAAGGCCTGATATCTCAAAAATATTGAGACATCTTAGTCCTGCTGGCTTAAATGGGAGGTGAGGGATCAAATATCACTAGAGATCGATGCCTGGTGGAATGCCAGAGATTAGAGTGAGCTTGTTGCTGACCAGGGAATTTAATTCTGTCCTCAAATCCCGAACTAACACTTGCTCTCTATAGACTGAAGATTCATGGTTGTTTGAAAAAGAGCCACCTGGATCTTTAAAAAGTTCTGAAGTGTGCTATTTTTGCCCATTTGAGGAAAAAGCCGATACCTAACTGTTTGTATCACTTTAACCTAATGCAAAATGGTGTGAACAAATGAAAGTTTCGGGGAGAGAGCTTTGTCTTTTCATGTAAAAAGGAGGTGGTAGTGCAATGGGGTGGCTGGGATGATCCCTGTACTGCTTCAAGCTTCACTTCTGTCACTGACACACGGACACCGTGCTAGAGCCTTGCCAGAACCTGGGCAAGCAGCAAATCTACAAGTAAAGTCTTGATTGCCTCTAATTCAGTGTTTGCACAGAGCTGTGTCGTAAAACACCACAAGCTGTGCAGTAACCATTTTAGGCATCCATAATGATGATACTCAAATGCTGAGAGGCTCTTACCTGGTGTTTTTTTGTGCTGCTTTGTCTTGCCTTGAGATCACCATACTTATATATTCATGTGCTGTAGCAGAGACTAATGAATGGGATACTGAAAAACCATGCTGGTAGAAAGGAAACAATCTTTGAGGAGCTAGGGAATGTGATGTGCTACCTGTGGTATCAGAGTGAGAAATAGGATTGGAGCCAATGGCTGTTCACATCCATCGGCTTTTACATCCATCAGGATATCAGTGTTCTTCATTGAGTCATGAAAATTACTTCTAGAAGTGTAAAAACAAGATCTTGAAATCTGCTTTTGCTTAGCTGTCCGTCATGTAAAAGGAAATTGAAAGGATGAGATCCCAGATGAAGCGTGGCTTTTAAATTGCATACATGACATGAAAACCTAATCTTGTTTCAGACAGTGGCAGGATCAGATGGATAAAATGCATGCCTTGATCTCTCAGACTAAGAAGCAGAAAGGGTTTTTTTTCCTTGCTTTCCTCTGTGCAGGGCAACTGGGAGGAGGCAAGTGTGTGTGGCTATGAGCTGGATGTGTTTGTAGGGGAGTGCCCAAACCCATAGGTAAGCGTGCCTGGCCATACTGGTGCATGCACTCTCATGCCTCTGCCCATACCACTTGCATATATTCAGCCTTCCTGGCTAATAGGAATTTGATATTAGTTTTTAATAAGCAACTTGGTATACTTGCTTTGATTGTTGCAGGGTTGTACTGGAAGCTTCTGTTATATCAACTGATTATTTTAATTTTTCTTTGCTCATGGAATGGCCGCTCATCTTCAGATGCAATTTATAATTATTAAATTAGATCAGCTTTACCCTTTTTTTTTTTCTTCCTGAAAATAGATTCTCTTTGAAATAAATTGCAGATGAGCCAAGAGTTTGTTCTTAAGCAGCCTGATCATCCCTATTGTCCTATACCCTTGCATTGCTTTTGGCAGATATAGATGGTCCCATAGCATTTTCACAACCATAAATATTTTTGGTGGCTACTTATATCTGTTACACTTTAGTAAGTTCTGGCAGGTAGTGCTAGCATATCTCCTGTTACACTTTAAGTTCTGGCAGGTAGTGCTAGCATATCTCTAGATGTACCTGGCTTTAATGCATAACTGTGAAATCTGTACTTGTTTTTAAGTTCAAACTGCTAAATAAAATGTATTGTGTCTGTATGCCAGGAGAGAGTTTGGATTGTGTGGATATATACGTGTTCAAGCATCTTTTCCTTCCAGAACAGCCTAGCCCTTGTTCCAAGGAGGAGCAAAGTTGTAAAAGCTTTGAGGTTTGGATTTTGTTGGTTTGGGGTTTTTTGTGCTGAGATTGGTAGTCTTACAGACTGATCTGCCAGTTTGTTGTGGGGTTTTTTGTGCTGAGATTGGCTGGCAGATCAGTCTGTAAGACTACCAATCTGGCAAAAATGTCCTGTCTGCTCTGAAAAGGTTATGCTCTGTGAAACGCTTTATTTCTTGTGTTTTGACAATTTAAAGTGTGAAATAGTTTTATCTTACTATATGTTCTTTGTTTTCTTCCAGTGAAGCCAAAAGGCTGGAATTAGAAAGAAAACTGATGGAATACATGAGGTCTGATGTATACCTGTAAGCCTTAAAAGCTTCTTCTAGGTTGTTTTATTTTAATTACAAAGACTTAAATATCATGGGATGTTTTCAGAATGTTATCTTGACGTTTTCTTATGACAATAAATGTATATTCAAATGTTAAGTATAATGTAAGGTTCATATCTCTAAGTTATGGATTAAATAACTTTAGTGATAACGATCTTATTCTATTAATACTGAAATTTTATTATAGTAGTTAGTAATAACTAACATGCAAGCTGGTTTTATGTAACTTTTACAAAATCGCTGTTCATCCTAGAAAGCCCTAGGGTCATAGAAAGTCTGAAAGTTTTAGGAATTCCTAAAGGATATTCCAGGTTCTGGTCTTGCTGCCTGTATTTTTTCTGTGTTACCAATATAATGTAAAATGCATACACAGTCTGAAAAAATAACATAAAAACCCAACAACAAAAGAGGGCTGAGAAGCATCTCATCCAATGTTCCTTTCCTCAAATGTGCTTTGTAAAGCTCATAGAGGTGATTTTTCTATCTCGTCTCAAGGGACTGAGGACTAGTTGCAATAACGGTCAATCCCTTGGGAAGTCCTCTTCTGAAAGGTCTTTAAATTAGAAAATAAAGACATACATTTAAGAAAAAAAGAAAGCCTGAACAGGTGGGGAAACATCCCATGTACTTTGTTTTGTGGTTTCATTTGATTTTTTTTTTTTAGTCTAACAGTCTTTGAGTTGAAATTTCTCTGAAAATATTGGCAGCTTTGGGGGATTTAGGTTTCAATTCCACAACTGTTTTAAGTAGACCTGTAGGTAGAGAGAGACCAAAAGATGCTCCTGATGGCCCCTGGTTCACATTTTCTCTTTGTTGGCACTGGCGCTTGTGTGGCTGCCCTCTCATCAGATAAGAATATAGGTCTGTCTGAAGGGAATCTGGTTTTTTGAGTGTGTAAAAACTGATTTAGATGGATTTTCAGCTGGATTACTCTTGGCCTAATTTGTCACGTGGCACATAGCAGATAGCATTGGCACAAAAAAGAAAGGCTTCAAGTGCGATGTCTTTTCTGGTGGCAGCATGGATTTAGTTTGGCTTAAAGCAGTTGTGAAACTGCAGCCTTAATGTCACCATTTGTATGTTCTTCTAAATACAATTTTCATTTTGTTTCAATGTGATATGACTAAAATGTAATCCATTTGAAACAAAATTACAAGAGTTTTTAAATATACTTATCCTTTTGAGCACTAAACCCCTATTTAAATGTGAAGTCATATAAGAGACTCCCTGTCAGTTGTATAATGTAGGAGAAATAACAGGACAGGTTGGGGGTGACCTGCTGGAGAGCAGCTCTGAGGAGAAAGACCTAGGAGTCCTGGTGGACAATAGGATGACCGTGAGCCAGCAATGGGCCCTTGTGGCCAAGAAGGCCAATGGCATCCTGGGGGGCATCAGGAAGAGTGGGACCAGCAGGTGGAGGGAGGTCATCCTGCCCCTCTGCTCTGCCCTGGGGAGGCCCCATCTGGAGCACTGGGACCAGTTCTGGGCTCCCCAGTTCCAGAAGGACAGGGAACTGGTGGAGAGGGGACAGCAGAGGGCTACAAAGATGATGAGGGGCCTGGAGCATCTCCCTTAGGAGGAGAGGCTGAGGGACTTGGGTCTTTTTAGTCTGGAGAAGAGAAGGCTGAGGGGGGATCTGATCAATGCTTATAAATACTTCAAGGGAGAGAGTCGAGGATGGGGCCAGTCTTTTTTCAGTGGTAGAGTCGAGGATGGGGCCGGTCTTTTTTTCAGTGGTGCCCAGGGATAGGACAATGGGGCACCAACTTGACCATAAGAAGTTCCACCTAAAGATGAGGAGGAACTTCTTTCCTGTGAGGGTGGCAGAGCCCTGGCAGAGGCTGCCCAGGGAGGGGGTGGAGTCTCCTTCTCTGGAGACATTCAAACCCCACCTGGACATGTTCCTGTGCAACCTGCGCTGTTTTGAGCTGCTGTGGCAGGGGCTTGGACTGGATGATCTCCAGAGGTCCCTTCCAACCCCATGGGATTCTGTGATTCTGTAGCTTTGGGCAATGTGCAGAAGAATGTATCTACTCCTTTTTGTGGGGCTGGGGGAGCACCTTCTACATAAGTGAAGAAAAGTTATTGTATCAGGTGTGTTGGTTTTATTTTCATACTCTGTTAAACACAGTTTCTTTTTCCCCTGTAGAATGAAAGTAAAATACATGAAGCTGAAAAAATACTTGAAAGAAATAGATGAACGACAAAGAGGAGCTCTTCTGCGAAACCAGACCTTTTTAAAGGAATTCGACCAATTTGAAGCTCATATGAAGATTTCAAGTTCAGAGATGATTCAGAAGATGGAAGTAACTTTATTAAGACCTAACCTAATACGTTAGTGTTTGCTGTTATTACAGGGTTGCTACACTGGTTTTGTTTGAATATTATGCACATCAAGACTTCAGATGCTACTGAAACCTCATCATATGTTTTGGAGTGCTTAAAGTGCTAATGTTTGGGAATTTGAAAGGAACCCAAACTCTGCAAATCTGTGATCTAATAGATCCTACTGTAGCTGCAGAGGTAGTCAGCAGTGCTGCTCAGAACTCTGCCTTTGGTCTATAGTAAAATGTTCTGTGCTTCTGAGTCTCTTGGAAGTGAGGGAGAACTGAGATCAAAAAAAATGCATAAATGGATCATGTCTTTGGAGTATTAGTGATAAGATAATTAATCAGTGTTATCTAGGTTAGCAAAAAAAAATGAGTTGAAATAGTTTCATAAAGACTTTGTTATAAAACTGTATTTTTGTAAGGCTTTTATTACTTAAAAATGCCTAAATACATTTTCGTGGGAGGTTTGTTTCAGGATGCATTTTTCATTTTGCTGGTATGAACACCCTGAGTAGCCATCATTAGTCTTGCCCATGCTTATTGCTCTGTCTTCATTAGCAGTAAGTAACTTCTGTTGCAACAGATAATTGTGTGTGAGCTGCCTGTACTAAAGCTGAGCTAAAATGAGGACACAATCAGGTTTATTACTAAACAGTCAACTAGCAATACTTGAACAGTGGTAAGAGAATAAACTACTTCCTCCAGCATCCTGTTGCATCACTCAGGTCTTTGCTTTTGGTAACATTTTTTGCATGTACACAGAGATATTTTATTCATGTACCTTCAGAGTTGGAAGTTTTGAACTTCTCTTACCAGCCTTCTGGGCTGGTGAAGTAAAGCCTAGAGAGCGTTTCATCACATTGTATACTTGAGTTGTGCATCAAAACTGACATGGAAGGAGTACTAAATGACCACTTTTAAAAGAGCCAGTACCCAATAGAATATACTTCTTGCTGTTGTCTTTGTAGCACCTTTGTTACCCAAGATGACTGCAAATGTGCTGCTTTTCCTTTCTCCGCTCATAGCCTTGACTGCTGTCAGCTCAAAGGTCTACAATAGTAAAAGGGTCTTCTTACTGACTTCATTGAATGTCATCAGTTTGAGAGCTCATGCTGGGATGAATTATCCTTCTGAAAGAGGCTGTTGAACTAATAGATGCCTGTTCTGGTTTTAAATGACTAATTTCTTAAAAGTTACCACAACAGGTAGAAAACATGCATGGTCATGCATTTTAAAAAGAAAGAATAAAAGCTCTTGTGAAGACAAATGAAAGTGACCATTCAACAACCACATTAGCCACCCTCTGCTGTCTGTTCTGCCTGTTACAGTAGCTTTGGTCTGCAATTCTCATTGCAGAAACAGTTGTCAACAGTCAGCTTGACTCTACGGTGTTTTCTTTTTGGAGGAAAGTATCTGTCTTCTGGCAAGCCCCTGTGGGAATATCTCTCCTCATGATGACTGGAGCTGATAATGAAATGGGGATTTCTGTACCTCCAGTATGTAATCAATCTACCTCAATATCTTAAAATACTATGGGAGAAATAAAGAATCGTGTGGATTCTTCTTCTTCATTACTATCCTGTAATGTGGATTACATTATAGTAATTTCATTTGTGTTGAGATAAGAAAATCATTTACTACTAGACCTGGATTGCTAGGATGGCTTTTTTCATGCTGAAGTAAAATTTGATGATTCTCTTAATTTTCCAGTCTTTTAGACGCGCATTTGCAAACGTGAATAGACTTTTTGCTTTTTCCTGTTTAGCCCTGTTGGGGTAAATGGCTTCAGTATTTTCCTTATGGTTATGTGTCATTAATGCTGCTTGTAGGTTGAATAGTTACATTGGTCTTCCCCTTATAATTAGCGCAGAAATAAGATGAAACTCTTTTATATTAGTGAAGAGATTTCTGCATGTCTTATAGTAATGTTTGAAACAAACTTGATCAGGATCTGTATTTACGGTTATAAAATAGGCAGGATTTTTGTATCATACCTGGTGACTGAAGTACTTTCAATTTAATGGGCTAGTAGAAGAAACAGCTAAGCTCTGAGGATTTTTGAATCATGTTATTAATATGTTGTCTTGCCGTTCACTGAAGAACAGTTTGGGAGTTGCAAAGTGATTTTAGATTAGTAATGATCTCAGATCTAAACAAATAAAATTGTGATGTGATTATGCCACTAATATGTGCAGTCAGATTTTCGAGGAGTTAAAAACTGAAAAGGCAATGTGTTTATATCTACTTTCTCAGAGCAGTAGTGTTTTTTCAGAAATATTTGGCAGGGGTTATTTCTCTCCCTCTGCCACTCCCCTTTTTTTAACCTGCTGGAAGAAAGGAGGGAGGGAAACAAATTAGTTGAGGTATTTTAAGCCCCTGTGATGTGGTACTGGGTGCTTATTTTTGTGTGGCTGCCTAGAACTCAGTTGTGATTGTTCTTTACGTCTCTGAAATGCAGTTTGAATTAAAACAGGAGCGGTGTTTTTTGGAGGATACTGTTTTCCTCACCTTCTTCAGGGGTACACACAGCTTGATTGGAGACAGTAAAACTGTGATCCTCTTAAAAGGAGGTGTCCATAAAGCCTGGATCCGTATTCCTGAAAATGTGAATGTGCAGCAGCATCCCTGGATGACAGTGGTACAGGAATGAAAGGAAAATGTGGGGCGGCAGAGGGGCTCAGATACAGCAAGTATCTATTCCAAGTATGTGAAAAGAAATACATGAGCACTTCTGAAAATAAAAAAAAAAAAAAGCTAAAGGGAGAAAAGAGTCAGGCTGCAACATGGGGAGTGGAAGGGGAAAAAGTGTAAGATGTGTAAGTTCAAAAACAAGCAAATATTACTTTAAAATGTTTTTTTTTTTTAAATTTGTCTTCATATGCTCTAGAAACACTGTGCTGGGAAGTCAGTCTGAAGCAGGGCTGTCTAAGCAGCAATGTACTTTGGTGTCATTCCCCCCTCCCCTCCCATCTAGTTTGACTTTCATTAGGTGCATCCGAGTAAAGGGCAAAAGAGCGTTTTTATGCAGTTCTTATGTTGGAAAAGTTCCTTCCTTTCAGTAGATGTGAGCTGTTGTCCTTTCCAAAAACCTCTGCTGGATTTTAACTATGGGTGTTAATGCAGTATGTAGTCCTTTTTGAATCCTTGTGTTGTACTGATTTGACAAAAAGCTTATGTACTATGGCAAAAAAAAAAACCCTAAACAACCGACATCTCCCCCCCCCCCCCCCCCCCAAAAGCTTATGTACTATGGCAAAAAAAAAAACCCTAAACAACCGACATCTCCCCCCCCCCCTCCCCATTTTAATTGTTTTTCAATCAGTTGTCTTTGATTTTATTGAAAGTCTGTGTGTCTTTATTAAGAACAGCAATGGCTGGCTGGCCCCAAACAACTCTCCCTGTGTTAGCTGTAACTTGCAATGTATTAGCTCTGCCTTCCGTCTTTCATATGAAAGTAAATAGCCCCAATCTTTGCTTTTCTCTGCTCAGGTGGAAGATTTTCATGTCTGGTGTTTGAGATGGGGTGATGAGACCTGTTTGTGTTGATTAACACTCCCTCCGAAACGCCAGTAGGTTTGCACGTCCATCTCCCGTTTGGGACGTGCTCTCCTTGACTGCAGCATAAAGAGCTGGTGATCTGGGGGTGGTGGTAGGGGTTACGTTGTGATGCTAGGTTTACCCTGTTTTTAAGAATTTTATTTTTTTTCTGAGCAACCCTAACGCACACCAGTTTAAGTAGTGGGAAGTTGTTACAACATACTGATGCGAGTCACAGTTGTGCCATGGGTGGACCTGCCTGCAGTGTTTTCATTCATTGCTTCCATTTTGATGTTTCTATGCCATCCATTTTATTTTTGCCAGGTTAGGCTTATTTATTTTTTCTGAGCTGTTGAACAAAGCACAGATTACATATCCTTTATGCTACAGTTATGAAAAGCCCCCTTGTTGGGGATTGCATAAGAATTATGGAGCATGTAATCATTTAATCTATCGTGGAAGTACACAGAAATTATTGCTTTTTATTTTTTTTCCATAGAGAGAGAATGCCCTTTAGGACTGCTTTATCATAACTATGTCCACAGTTTATTATGTAGCTGACAAACTTCTTTTGTTTCTGGAAGATTCACTTTATTTCTGTGTCTTTCTCTGTCTGCAATTTGTTCAGTAATTTTGGGGAGTATAAGTAGATTCACTCAAGCTTTCAGGGAAATCCAGTAGTTATATTTGAGTTTATTTTGAGCATCTTTAATTCTAATGTGGTCAGTTTTTTGTTTCTTAAAATTTCACGTTTACAATTTTATGAACAGCTTCTATTACCTGGGAAATAGCAGACTTGTTAAATGCACCGTTGGAGTGAAGTGCAGAGCTGGTTAAGTTAATTGTTTTAAAGATTTATTTTCATGCATATTACCTGATGCAGAATAGGTATTGAAGTGCTTTCATTCAGGGCCGATGTAACTTGTTATTGGGGTTTACAATTACTAACAAACAGGATTAATTATAGGTGCTGCATGTGCTTGGCTTTTAAGCAGTAGTCCTACTATGAATGCATTACATTTGGTCAATTAAACAATGTAGTGGAGGTGAAGATGGTTTATGCAGTTGTTTGTTAGTAACACTACAGCAAGTTGCCTTTCATGCTGGGTTGCTCCTTCTAACATCTGCCATATATTTTTCCTTCTAATAGCTCAATGATGTATGTAAAGCAAAAACAAATTCTAAAGCTCGTTTCATCCAAAAGCAGCAGAGTCATTGTCTGGATACAGCAGAAATAATTTAGCCTTACAAATACTAGTTGGGATGAGATAAATTTGAGTCAACAAGTTATTAGTATTTTGTAGGAGTCTAAATTACATGAATAAATAAATATGTATTAAAAACCTGCAGAAGATTGTGTACAGGCCATGTCATTTGTTCAGGGAAGCAGAAAAATTAGGAGAAAATGGGATCTCTGGCTTTTTAAATATAGTCGAAGTGAAAAATGCTGCTGGGACATTATATTTAAAAGTGCACGATTTGCAAAGTATTTGTTGATTGGTGATGGGGGGCTTTTTTTGGCTTTCAATTTTATGTAATGGATTTGTTCCCCGTTTAGGCATGGTACGGAACAGAACTGAAAAGTGTGTTACCCCTTCAAGAGGGTGACTTGTTGGCAGAAGGTGACGAGGCCGAGGAGCACAGGATAATGCAGGTAATGCAGGAGAAGTGTGGGGGGAATGTGGTTTATTGCTTTGTGCTGCGTGAGGAGGCAGGCATTGCTAAGCAGTCCTCGTGTGGGGATTTTTTTCCTTGTGGCAGTTGTAGTATGAAATACTGTTTAGTGCCTGAGTGAAGTAGAATAATCTGGGGAAAAAAAAGTGCAATTATTTCAACCAAAGAACTAGAATTAAAAAGCGGGGAGAACTCTGGTTATATTCATCTTCATGCTGCTTTTTATAATTCCTATGCCAAATAGTGTGAAAATGGTCTTGACCGAGGAGGAAATATTCTTAATGAATGATATATTTATTTTTTTTTAAATGCAGCAGTTGATTCATATGGTGTATTTATAATTTTGTGCGTTTTGACCTTTTTCTCAGAAGAAGCAAAAAGAGATTGCATATCTAAGTAACAGACAAAAAGACTGACAAGGAATACTTAAATATATTCCGCTATATATCTGCAGTAATGCAGGCTTCTAATCCCTCCTCCTATCTCCATATAAATGATACAGTTCAAGACCATGGCTGTTTTCTTCACTAAAAGCAGTAAAGCTCTTTTAGATGAAATGTCTAAAAACATCTTGTAATAACTTGGAGCATGCTGGCAAGAGTAGTCACTTGTGACTATGTGTGAAACCCCCTCAGCTAGTCGATATTGTAATAAGCAAAAATGGTAGCATCACTCCATTATTCAGAGAAGCCAACAGCATGCTTGTCCCTTAGGCTACAGCATTCATTAAGAAAAGCTTACTGGGCTGAAAGCTGGAAACAGATGATAACGGGATATGATTTTCATATTTAATGCATTCCTTGGAAGAGTATGTGTGCTGCAGATTGATAGAAGAATCAACTGCTACTTTACTAAAAGACTTTCTAGTTTGCCCTATAGCTACCGATGGAATCATTCAGCCAAGAAATTAACTTTTTCTCCTTTTACCTGCTTTATATATCTACTAAGCAGGCTGCCTTGCTGCCAGTAAATGTTATTATGCAGTTAAATGTTTGGTATTTAAGACTCTTATCAGAAAAGAAACAGAGGCCACACTATTTTGTTTTTATAGTAGGAGGAAGGTTTTGGGTTTTCTTTCTTCAGTGCATTAGCAGTCGTTAATCTGAGTTTATAGGAAGTTTTCCCCATAGATTAAAAAGTTAAACACCTTGAATTTAGAGCATTCTTTAAACTGTAATATACAAAGCAATGAACCCGAGCAACCTTGACCTATATAAGCAGGCCTCCAGCAGTTTGCGAATTATGTTTTTAATTCAGAGGTGTGTGGAAAGGTGAGTTTGTTTTTGAATGCTAGATTCTTAAATTAAAAGCAGTCGCTGTAGGAGACGTGATTTCTAACCTATGGAAAAGTTAACAAATACTAGAACATCAAAGGCTTACAGTCTGACTTAAATTTTTAAAAACTGTTAGCAGGTTTTGGGCATTACAAGAACTTGGTGTGTACCAAGTCATGTCACTTCATGTTGCATTACAGTTAATAGCTTGATAGTGGACTTTTTCCTCCCCTGTCCCCCTTCTTTCTCCTTCTCATCTCCCTTCATAAATCCAAAGATAACTTCAACTAAATTATGCATCCTTGCCTTGTTTGTGTGCTGTGTCTCAGATCTTACTCTGTAACTGTGTGGTTTGTGTTTTGTTTTTTTGTTTGGACTGATTGTGCCTGTTTCCCACCACCTTCACCTAACTTAAAATCTGCTTATTCTCATGTCCAAAACCCAAGAGTTTGTTCTTGGTGATGTGGCACAGAGTAATTGTAGGGAGCATTTGTGGTTAGCAGGTGGTATATCCGACATGCAAATCATCACAGCTTGGAACCAGTGTTACTTGCCAGTACTGGTATCATGATGGTTTCCTTCAGGCTAGTCAGCATGCCGGTGGTTGTGTGATAACCCTGTCAGTGATGCATCTTGGAGACCAAGAAGAACAATCACAGAAGCAATCTGGGGTCAGTATCCCAATGCCCCTAAAACACCAATGTGAATACCTGGTCCTTCTCTGAGCCATGGGATACGTGCTCTTTTGGACTCTAGAGTCCTCGGGCTTAGAAATCATATTCCCAAAGAGTGTTTGACTAGAAAATCATGATTCTCCATGGAAAGGACTTGAGCACTAGTCTTTTGAAGTCCAGTGTAAGAGGAATCCAGTGTTAAAGAGTTGAAGGAGAGGTCCTGTACTGAAGAGGTCCTTGCTGTGTAACGTGGGCTTCTGACACCTTTGTGCAATGAAGTCTGGCTTCTTCAACTTTGAAGCACTTCCTTGAAGTCTCTTGAAGATTTTTGGACTTGTGCATCTTGGCACTGCCGTGTCTGTAAGGCACAGGCCATAGGGCACCTCCCAGGGACACCTGTGGGTGGCAGAGCATCCTTCCATGAAGAAGGAGGTGTCACTAGGTGAGAGTGACACTGCCACCTGAAAATGATGAGCCTCTGGCTTGACCTCACCTCCCTAGCTTTCATGTGGTGGTCTACTGACAGCAGAGACTGTGCCCTTTTGTAAGTCTTAATGGAAGGCATTTTTTTTCTTATCTTTGTTCTCTTCCAAACACTTTAATGATAATAAAAGAAAGATCATATTTGTTACTGGAGGAAGAAGTGGGGAGCCTGCACTCCACAAGCAAAAAGAGGATTGTTAAGTGTGCTTTGTGCAGAGACTTCATTTAACTCCCAGCTGGAGCAACATGAAGTTCAGTAATTGTGTTGACTGTTTTAGGTGGGTCATCTACATGTTTTTACTGTTTTTGGTGGCAAAACCAGTACCTAGACCGATATTATCTGTCATAGTTTTGCTTTGAGAATGCAAAAGTGGTGAAGAGATTATTATTTTTTTCCTGCAATCAAAGAGGAGCTTGTTAGAGATACATGTCTGCTATGACTCTGCCAAGCACTTGTACCTGCTTGAATTGCATTTGTTTTGGAACACTACATCCAGGAGCTGCTAAATCCATAAAGTACTTGCTAGATGCATTCTAAAGCAGCAAATCCATGATGTGAAAAGTAATTAGGAGAAGGCCGAGAGCAGTGGTGATGGAATAAGCTGTAAACTTAATCTGAGTAGCAAACCTTTACTCCTCCTAAAATAACTTCATGGGTTTTTGTTCTGCTGCTTGTTATGTGGAATTTGAGCTTTTTTTAATGAAACTTGGTCACAGACTAGACAAGATGCCTTTGTTTCCTTCAAGCTGGGCTTGGCAGCTGACTTTGTATGGTAGGAAGAGGTCAGGCAATGAAAGGGAGGAGAGAGGTGTGGAGGTGACTGTAAATTGTCTTGCTGTGATTTGGGGCTGAAAACTAAACCCTGCTTAGTATGAACAATGGTATTACAATAGCTAATTTTGGCTTTGCATAAACTGGTGGTGACCTTTTAGTAGTAGTAGTGGCAGTAGCCCCTCCTTCTAAATTGTTCTGATTGAGTAGATTTACAAAGGAAAAAAAGGCAAGTGTTAAAACGCTGGGATTTAGAAGCGGAGTGGTTATACTGTTGGAACTATTTTTATGCAAGTTCAACAGTTCTTGGAGGAAAGTGCCATTTAACATATTTCTGCTTGGTGCCCAAAGTTGCTTTGTGGAAAATGTGACTTGATCTGTGTGGCGTTAGCTGAGTAGCCATTCTTCCTCTTTAGCATGATCTAACAGATGGGAACAAGCAGAAAGAAGACAATGAATAAAGTGATTTTTTTTTTTTTCCTCATTCTTGTTTACTTTATTGATGGGCTGTGAGCAAAGCTTGAGATACAGACAAATAAGTCATGGCAGATGTACCTTTAAAACTCTCTGAGGACCCTTCCTCATCCTGTTGCCTTCTAGAGAAGACCATGAGAAGAGTGGGAGGAGGAAGTTTTTCAGAGCAGCTGTTGCAGGTGGCTCCAGAAAGGCCAGTTGTGCCACGGACACTGCAATGGGGTCCTAATGATCATGTCTTGGCTTCAGGATGCTGTGGTACCTAAATCACTGGCTGCCAGCAGCTGTACAGAGTCATGAATAGAACACTAAGTCAGCAACTTCAAGGTATTTTCAGTGACATTGGTGGGTAGATCTAAATATCGTATTTTGGTCCAGGGTTTTAGAAGCCTTTGAAGGAATCTAATTTTAAAAGTTTGCCTGCTGGTGTAAAAACCAGTTACTGTTTAGTTTAATTTGAGTCCTTTATGTGTTTCAGTCCCTGTTAGTCAGGTTGGGTGTTTGTTTTGTTTTTGGTGCTAGTTGTTTTGTTTCATGGAGCTTCACTTGAGATCCAGGCCCTTTCTTGCACTAGCATGCAAGAAAGGCATGCCAAGTGTTTGTGTAATAATGCTATACAAAATACTTGAATTCTGTTACAGTTTTCTCTCCAGAAATCAACACTTGATCCTCTAGAAGTTCCATTTGCAACATGCTGCCTGTTTGTTTCCTTAAGCCATCTCCCACATGTGTTTTTCAGATTCCGCAGGTTGGAAGACAGGCAGGAGTTGGCATTAAGACATCTGTGCCAGAAGGACTGTATCACCCAGCAACAGTCTTTATGGGCCTCCACAGGTCAGCTGTTTCAGCCACTGGAGGTTTGGGCATGTGGCAGAAGCCCTCCTGGCCCACAGAAAGCCACTTGGTACCTGACTCACCTTCATGCTCTCCATCACTTGAAGGACTTGATCCAGAGAGCAGAAGTGCCGATGGAGAGTTTGATGCATCAGTGGAGGGAGCAGCGACACGTGGGGACCTTGCCACCAGCGAGGAAGGCTCTGAGCAGCTCATCTCCTCGGCATCTGATCCCAAACCTGAGGAGGAATGGCTGCAGGGAAGCATTCCAGGTATGGTGGGGCACATGCCTGTCTGCCTCTGCTTGATGCTGGCGCGTGAGCATCCCAGCCAGAGTGATGCCCACAGCTGCTGGGTTTCCTTGTGTGCGTTACAGTCTGGTTGAAGCATGGCAGCACCTTTTTTTTTTCAAGAGGAAATGGCCTCAAGTTGCGCTTTTTTTCAAGAGGAAATGGCCTCAAGTTACGCAAGGGGAGGTTCAGGCTGGATATTAGGAAAAATTTTTTCACTGAAAGGGTTATCAGACACTGGAATGGGCTGCCCAGGGAGGTGGTTGAGGCACCATCCCTGGAGGTGTTCAAAAGACGGGTTGATGTAGTGCTGGGAGGTCTGGTTTAGTGATGATGCTCCTTGTTTGTTGTGTGGGTGTCTATTTTTGTCAGTCAGGTTGATGGTTGGACAAGATGATCTTTAAGGTCCCTTCCAACCTCGAAGATTCTGTGATTCTGTGATTCTTTTTCCTTTTTTTCTTTTGACTCCGCTTTCTCCAAGCCATTCATCTGGGCATGCTGGGGGCTGAGCCTGTTCAGGTTCACTACTAGAAAGTGAAGATTTCCTCACTGCTGTTTCTGTGGTTGTCTTGAAGTAGTCTAAGCCTCAGTTTAAGAGGTTTAATGTGAACCTACTTCACTGGAAGAGTACATCACTTCTGGTTCAGGTTGATCCCTGGAAATGTTCAAGGCCAGGCTGAATGGGGCTTTGAGCAACCTGATCTGGTGGGAGGTGTCCCTGCCCATGGCAGGGGGTTGGAACTAGATGATCTTTAAGGTCCTTTCCAACTCTTTTCAATTATTTCCTTTTCCCTCACATGCTTGTGCCCAATAGTTCACCCATTTCCAAAACTGGGATTTGGCAGTGTAGACTGAGGATGGGTATGTCTCTGTACGTGGCTGGTTTAACTCCTCCTCAGTGTGGGTTCTCTGCCTTGTTCTGGACTTTCCTGAACATACCTCCCAGCCAAGATGCTTTTGCTCTGGGATGAGATGTGCTGCTCTTGAAGGCTGTGTTCCAGCTTCTTATTCCTTTTTTTTTTTGTTTTGTTTTCCCCATCTTAGCAAAATGTTTTCTCTCCTATTTTACTGGCTTGGTTGGTTACTTTGAAGTAAGATAATGGACTTGGTTTTGAAGTCACAGTGAAAGATTTGTTACTAAGTACCAGTTTATTCCTTTTTTTAAGACCTTGCAGAAATACTCTCCCATGCTTTGCCAGTTAACATAGCAATTTTCTTCAACCTTAAACTAGTTTTCCAAGCCCTATAACAGTTGCTAAAATGGAGCTATTTATAATGGAAACTGGTGGCAACCATGCTCTCCTGTAACAATTGTGGTTTTCTTTATAGATGAAAGCTGGCATCCCCATCAGTTGCTCTTCTGTGCTACTTCTTGGGGTTTTTCTGGTTTTTCTGACATCCTCTTTCTTGGTGGTTTTTTTTTTTCCATTCCTTTTTCTTTCTCTAAGCAATTTATTTGCCTCTCATTTTCTTTCATGGGATGTATTTGCCACTTCTTTATTTTCATGAAAGTATGTCCTTTCTGGCACTGGAAGGAGAGGAGTCCAGCCTGGCTTCCATGAGCCCCAGGTTGTGCCTGTGGCTCTGCAGAGCGCTGGTTCCTCCCCGTGGGGCAGGCTGAGGTGGCCAGCATCGTGGCTGGGAAAGAAATACCCATTTAATATCTCTACCTTCACAGAAACTGTGTGGTTGGGTTCAAAATCCAAATGAGCTTTTTGTCAAATGGCACAGCAATCGCCCGAGGCTGCCCGGGGGGCTTTGCATATCTATTTGCCAAATGTGTGTTGCATAGTGAGGGGACTGTGCGGTCCAGGTTTCAATGTGTGGAGGGTACTGGCTTATTCCAGCTCTCCTAAGCTCGACCTTCCACGCTGCAAATGAGGAGAGCTGATGAAGATGCTTGGCTGTCCCATCCTAGGAGTGAGTACATGCCAGGCTCTGCTGCAGAGTGGTGCTTGCCAGCCTCTCCTGCTGCTCCCTGGCCGCTGCTTGGCAGTGGCAGCATAAAATATAGGAAGGAACAAATCTGTTTTCCCACTGGTGAAAGAAGCAAGAAAATGGCCCTTTCCTCCGCTCC
>NW_015092359.1:5515092-5545778 GCF_001431845.1 Calidris pugnax
AGAACAAAATTTTGTTCCTCTCTACCCTCATTTAAGCGCAATAGTGACATTTCTGTTGCACAGACTTGCTCCACAAATTTGGAAACAAGGCTAAGAGACCCCATCCTGGCATCAGCTGCTGTTTGGCATAAACCTTAAGTGAGTTGGTTCCAGTGAAATTCCGTGACCAAGAGAAGCAGAAATGCTGGGTGCTGTAGCGTTAGCAGGTGTGCAAACGCTGCTTAATTTAAACCCATGGTGAGTTTGATGCGAAACTGGGAATTTCTGTAGCAATACTAATCTAGTGTACGGTGTTACAGCACTAGCTGGTCCATTAACTGTTGGCATTCTATAAAAAGACAAGTAGCATGTATCTGCCATCTCAAAAGCACAGTTCAGCCCTGTACTCTCCTCTTTTTAGAGAAGGCAATTAATGTGTGGAGTTTAAAAGCCTCCAGACATGTGTTTCTTCTGCGAGGTTTAAAAAATGTGTACAATAGTAGCCTGTTCAGGTGCGCACTTTTTTCCCCCCCTAAGAAAAGCTTTTTCCAGCTTTTCTGTTTTATCATTCCTCCAGAGATGGTTTAATGCAGTAGCTGGTCTTCCTGCCTTGTGACAGTTGTTGAGGAGTGCTAGGTTTGTCTCCCACTGGAGAGCTGCAGACCCAAAAAGGCATTGGGCATGGAGGCTGGAGCCTCCCCGGACTCCCCCTTGCGAGAGGAGCGCAGAAGGACATGGGGCTGTGAAACCGCTCAAAAGGAAGCAGTCTTGGAGAAATAAGGAGTTAAAATGTAAGCTGGGTTCCTTCTTTAAATCCCCTCTCTCCCAGCAAGGTCGACAATACTGTTTTGCTGCTTCAAGACATCATTGTGCTGGTCTCAGGCCTACTCCCTACATTCCTGCCTTCCTCTCTTGTCACTTGTCATAGCTCTGAGGAGTTGCAGGCACCGTTTGTGGTCAGTCAGGCTGCATTTGCTAGATCTTACCAAATCACAAAGGTAATGAATTGTCTGAGAGAACAGAACGAGTTGATAGGAAGGAACATCAGAACATGAAGTAGTGGCTTCAGCAATTTTAGGATGAACCAAGGTCACTCCGACCTTGCCAAGTACACCAAGAAGCTACCCAAATTAGGGAGAGTTCAGAAGTTTAACCCGAGGAAGACTCACAAGACGATCCCCCACCCTGATGAAGGCACCGGAACTCCCACCAGACGACTCCCCAAAATGGAAGACTCCGCCTATATATGAATATGCATGTAAAGATATGAATATGCATGTAAAGATGATGTAACCTACACTCAAACTTGTATAAAAAAGCTGCACTGATTGCTAACCGACGGAACTCTTTGTCCAGGGCGGCCTGGAGAGTTCCCCAACGCGTTGTTAATAAATACCTCCTGCTTATGGACTTGAAAACTTAGTCTCTGAGCAGTTTCTATTTCGCCTTTTGGGGCAAATTCGGCATCACTGTGGGCAGGGAAACCCAAAGTGAAGGGAGAGCAGAGGGATGCTTGATCACACAGAAGTGAAAGAGGTGAGCAAACAGCATAGCTAATCTTAGCTTAGTTCTCCATGCTATGGCGTCCTTCTTGACCTACTGATATTTTGGGAATGATTTATTATTATTTTTACAGGACCCAAGTCTTGCCTGGATAACTGGTGGATGTCTAAGGAGGCAAGCTGGGAGAGCAGCGCTGAGCTCCCGGTGCCCGCAAGCGCCGAGGAAGTGATGCTGAGCACTCCTGGCCTGCAGCAGGGGCCAGCCTTGCCCGGGGCCAGGGGGGAGTGGGGCAGTGATGCCTGTACTGCAGAGGGCTCCTTGCTGCAACCACCAGATCTTCACGCAGTGCAGGAGGTCAGCTCAGCACCAGACGGGTATGTCCTTCTGTATTTTCTTTCTGCTGATACTCATTCGTTAGCGTATGCCCAGGAGGCTGTTTTCACATGGTACTAAAGCTTGCGTTCAGGTTTGGCAAAATTCTTACTTATTTAGTATCTCACTACCTCTGTGCTAGTTGTTAAACGGCTTCAGGTATCTCGTTCAGGTCAGACTTGGAGGAGGTAAGTGTATTTGTTGTTAAAATGTAATAGACACTACTTAAGTTTTACCACGTTTTATTTCAACAAGTTCATTGAATAGTATTGATGGCTTACTAAACAGCACATTTTATGTGGATCAGCACTTCCAGTGGGATAAATTTCATGAGTGTTTCGTTTGGAAATAGCAGAGAGAAAATAAGCAAAGCACAACACAGAGATGCACAGCTTGTCCTCTGCTACTGTGTGGAAGTGGTAGGGTTTCATTGCCAACAACAAGTGCAATACCAGAGTATCACCTGTAATAGCAATCACAGCTGGATTTTCAGCCTTGCAATGCCCTCGTAAGACAAGGGAGCTCATCCCCATCCCAGCAGAGCAAAACTCACCAGGAGATGGTCCAAGGAGGTTGCTTGGGAGGACTGACTTTGCTCCCTTGCTGTGCTTGAACAGTCCTATGCCATCATCCCTTCCTGGGTCCTCACCTTATCGTGCCCCATTGCTGCTGCAGCAGCATCCCACCCATCTTTATCTCCTGTCTCTTAGTTCTTCTGAATGTCAGGTTGCTGCCAGTTCTGTCTGCAGTGCTTCATGTCCACGTCCCCTTTCTCCCAGCCATCCCACCACTGCCCGACCCCACAATTTTGTGATGTATGACTGCTGCCTTTCTCCTGCCTGCTCTCCCTTAGTGCACGCTTCTCTTTCCAGGTTCTCTGCTGTCCTCAACACCCTTTTCTCCCCTCACCAGCTTTTTTTCTGCCCCCAGTCATAAAAGAAATATCAAAGCCTTTTCTGCAGGCACATGCTTGTGTGGATCTCCCTACTTTGTGTGGGTACTGTTCACATGCAAAATGCTTGTAGCTGGAGTGGTTAGCTAGGTACAGGGTGGTTAACTGATGGCTATACATTGGGGAGAGACCATGTACAAAACAAACCAGCGTTTTTACCCCTGAGGAGTACTATTTTGTTGGCTGGTTTTGTTCCTTTTTGGTTCCTTTTTGGTTGTTGGCAGCTTTTTAATCTGCTTAACGCATCTATTCTTCCTACAGTCGTGGTCATGTTGTCTTAGGTACTGATTTTAATATTAGTTTGTATTTTAATAGATGACAGTTGAGCAGAAACTAGCAGCCATCAATATACACTTGTGTAACTTTATCATTTCACATTTGCATCAGACTGCTCGCTATGGAAACATCATCTAATTTACATCTAAATAGCTTTTACCCAGTTTTTTCTTTTGTATAACACCTGTTAATCATAACACTTTGTAGGGAAGTTGCATAGAGTGCCTGTCTTTGCTAGAGAAGTCATAGCTGAGCGATGGTAATTTAACCTTTTGTTCTGTCGCTGTCAATGCTAGTGATGCCTCGTTGTTCATGAACTGATGAAAATATTGTGCAATGCTCTTGAAGCCCTGCTAAATTATACAAAAGGTTTCACTGCTTGCGTTATCTCTAGAGTACGACTGAAACCAGAATGTGGAGGTTTCCTCTTGGATTATGCCCAGCTTGAATACCTCTGTTTCTCAAGGCCATGGAAGTGGGATCGCCACTGTTAGCTCTGTCTTTTAAAAAAGAGACAAATTTTAATTTGTCTTACCCAAGAATTAAAATGCAGATAAAATTTCAAAAATGGCAGACACAGAAAGGTCTTGTGGAGGGATAAGCAGCCTTTTCTTTTCCATTGTTGCACTTATAACCAGGTGGGCTTTCCAAGTTAATCTTCCCAATACATGTGAAATTCAGCGTGCACACTTGAGTCTTGCAAAATAATTCAGGAGCTGAAAATCTTGGGGAAAGTTTCCAAGTAATTAGCACGTGAATTTCAATTACATGAATTACACAACCTATGAGAATGCAGCTTTTCTGGTCTGAATGTATCATGCCAGATTCACAGAATGAATAATATCACAGGTCTTGGGAAGTCCCTTCCATCCATGTGTTTTTCTCTTAGGAAATGCCTATGTTGGATGGAGAAATATGCAGACATTTTCTGTTTGTTCTAAATTAAAATATCTGTAGCTTGGACTTTCCCAACGCAGCAGTGTCTCTGCTGTGGCATCCAAACAAAGTATTTTTCCTCACTTGTCATCTTTGGGCCATTTGTATGCTTTTGGTGTCTTATTTGAAACTAGTAGGAGTGATGGAGGGGAAAGGAGCTGTCATGTGCAGGGATCATAGCTCACTCGAAAGGCAAAGCAAAATCCTTGTTCCATATTAGGAAATCACATGGTTTGGGTTTTTTTGAGAAAATGCCTTTGCTATCTTATTGCAGAAATATCAGTTCTGGGTTGTTTTCCCCACAAGTAAGTGTTTGCAAGTCATATTTTACCTCTGGGTGAGTTCAGCCTAATTTCAAACTGCCTTTTTCCAGCTAGAGGAATGGTTATCATGATAACATCAGTAGGTTATTAACCAAAGGAAAGTGATGTTGCTATGAAAGGTTATTTAGTATAAGCTTTGCACCTTGGCCGTGGTTCACAACGGGGTGCTGTGACTTTGCTCCCTTTATTTTCCCAAATCATCATTTTTAATAACTAAATTCTGGGGAAGTTTGGGAGCGCTGCTGTGGGTGGGAGCATTGATTGAGGTTGTACACGTGCATCTGGAGGTCTGGAGCACAAGTCTTATGAGGAGAGGCTGAGGGAGCTGGGGCTGTTCAGTCTGGGGAAGAGGAGACTGAGGGGAGACCTTATGGCTCTGTACAAGTACCTGAAAGGAGGGTGTAGAGAGACGGGGGTCGGTCTCTTCTCCCAAGTTACAGATGATAGGACAAGGGATAATGGCTTCAAGTTGCACCAGGGGAAGTTCAGGTTGGATATTAGGAAACATTTCTTTACTGCAAGGGTTGTCAGGCATTGGAATGGGCTGCCCAGGGAGGTGGTGGAGTCACCATCCCTGGAGGTATTTAAGAAACGTGTAGACATGGCTCTTCAGGGCATGCTCTAGTGCCCAAGATTATTGGTTTGTGGTGGGATGTTGTGTGGGTGGGTGACGGTTTTGGTTTGGTTGTTGTTGTGTGTTTAGGTGGTGGGTGGTTTTTTGGTCTTTTTTTGTTTCTTTTTTGTTTTGTTTGTGGTTTTTTTTTTTTGTGGTTGGACTCGATGAGACCATAGGAAAAATTTTTTCACCGAAAGGGTTCTCAGGCATTGGAATGGGCTGCCCAGGGAGGTGGTTGAGGCACCATCCCTGGAGGTGTTCAAAAGATGGGTTGAGGTAGTGCTGGGAGGTATGGTTTAGTGATGATGCTCCTTGTTTGTTGTGTGGGTGTCACAGGTGTCAGTCAGGTTGATGGTTGGACAAGATGATCTTTTCTTTTTTTGTTTCTTTTTTGTTTTGTTTGTGGTTTTTTTTTTTTGTGGTTGGACTCGATGATCTTTCAGACTCGTCCTGGCAGCTCAGTCCTGTGTGAGAGCCAGGGCTGTGTATTTTCTGCTTGGGTCTGCAGCTCAGGAGACCTGCTGGTAAGTGGGTGGCTTTGCCTGGCTGGTTCAAGTAACACCCCATCTCCCTTCCTGCCAGGTGAAGCCACCTGATAGCTCTGCTCCTTGGCTGCTTGTTGCTGCTCTGAGCTGCTGAACCGGAGGTGAAAGGCTCTGTATCCTCTTACCATTCCTTATAGCACCCAGCCCTTGACTTGTCCTGGCAGCTCAGTCCTGTGTGAGAGCCAGGGCTGTGTATTTTCTGCTTGGGTCTGCAGCTCAGGAGACCTGCTGGTAAACTGGTGGCTTTGCCTGGCTGGTTCAAGTAACACCCCATCTCCCTTCCTGCCAGGTGAAGCCACCTGATAGCTCTGCTCCTTGGCTGCTTGTTGCTGCTCTGAGCTGCTGAACCGGAGGTGAAAGGCTCTGTATCCTCTTACCATTCCTTATAGCACCCAGCCCTTTCTTTAAGGGCTTAAACCCAGGGAGCGGGAGGGGGGGAAGAGGGTCTCTGAGAATTAGCACAGAGAAAGATGATGACTATTTTAAGGCCTATGCTGAGGGGGTGGAAAAAGGCAGAGCTTATGCCTGTGCTGCTTCAGCTGCATTGAAGAGGACTTAGCACAGATGGATTGTGCATTACAAAATGTAACACATAATTCAAGCTGTCAGCTTAATCAGACTGTTTCCAGGAAGCAACCTGTAAAAGAGAAGGACCTCTTGTTTGCTGACCTCTGATCCGTAGCCTGCTGCAGATTGTCATACATTTTGTTTTTCTTTATGTTGGTGTCCCTTCCTTCCCCTTCCCTTTTTATTATTGTATCCCTCTCGAGTGGCACCCTGGAAGGACCACCCAGTGGGAGGAAAACAATGGGAAACTGGCCGGCCGCTAAAATACAGGGTTTGTAAGACTGGGGGAAAAGAAAAAGCACTGTTTAACTGCATATGTGATCTCCCTGGTATTGTTTTGCTTATTAAATGTCTAGGAAACTCGACTAAATGCACGGCAGCTCCCACTTCATTGTTCACTGTTGCTCAACAGTCTGATGGAAAACACAACTTCCAGTATAGCTTCACATGACTGCAGAAATAGATGCAAGCTTTCATGAACAGAGCCTTTCACTTGAGGGAGCACAAACCAAGGTTAACTGTATAAATATGTCAGCTTTTACATATGGGGGGCGAGGGGGGGGGAATCTTTCCTTCACACGTGGGGCTCGGCAGGCCAGGCCCAGCTGGGGCATTGCTGGTGGAGACCTGGTCTGGGAAGTCCTCAACAAAGCAGGCAGCCGGGCTGGACCTGAATAGCCATTTACACCTCTGTACAAGGATTAGCCTGATGTATTGTTTCAATGTTTAAGTCCTAATTTGCATCATTATAGAGGTGCAGCTTCATCAAAACCCCTCTGAGATCCCAGTTATGTCCCTGTACCTGTAGGTGGTCACCAGATTTATTCCAATTGTGGAGGTGAAGGAATTAAACTACTCAGAGCAGGGTAATTTCGATGCAGCATCTAGGCCCTGGCTGATTTTTTTGGATGGCTTGTTTGCTCATGTGTTTGTTGGTTTGTGTTCTTTTTTTTCCCCTCTCCGCAGAGCTTAAGCAGTGTGGTTTTTGCTGTCATTTGCTTCGAAAAGCTAAAATGAGGATGTTTGTTTTTTTCCAACCGGTGTGGCGGGGACGCGTTTGAAATACGTGTGGTGGCTCAAGTCTCTTCAAGCCTTGTTGTTTGCTGTCCCTCCGCAGGCAGGGCGCGATGCTGGCAGGCCTCTCCCGTGCTCTGCAGCTGATAGAAGATGTGGTGGTGAGGAGGAGCCCCCAGCACCGGGTGCTGTACCAGGACAAGTGCCAGGGGACGGTGGGGACGGCGGAGCTGCTCAGGTTAATGTGGCTTTCTTCTCTCTGCTGCCCTTGCAGAGCTGGCAGCAACCAGGGAGGAGGCAGCGTGGCCTATGCCTTAACCCTAATCCCCTTTATTCTTGTTTGCTTGCTGCCGTACATCCAGCGTAATGCTTGTTGTCGTTTTGTTGTTGATTGCTTACACGCTTCTAATTGAATTCAGGTGAGCAATGGCAAGAGGCTGTTACCAAGCAGCTTTGCAGGGGCCTGTTGAGGTTTGAGCCAGGGGTCCCCGCTCTTGCGGTGACAAATGGCTGGTGCAAAGAGCAAGCGGGCTCTTGCAAACAAACATTGCCAGTTGCTAAGAGGCCTCCCTCCCCTTCCACCGTTTTAATGTCATTGGAGAGCTGAAATATGGCACTTAAAAGCGCATACGCAAATTACTCCAACAAATACTCTTTCCTATTTGTAGCGCTTCTTGCAGCCTTGCTCTGCAGATCCCTTAGGTGATCCCTCCTGATTCGCTGAGGTAGACAACAGTAACTAGAAAAATCATTTCTTCTTTGAAGTAAACACGCAAAGAGAATTGCCAAACCCCATGTGTTTACAAAACCAGGGTCAGAGAGGCCTCGTTGTCCCTCTGTAGCACAGGGAGTTGATTACAAGAACTGGGAATGGCTTTGTAATTATATTTAAAATTATGTCAGCCTCCATAAACTAACCTTCTGGTAAGCACTTCATCATTAGAGGGTTTCTAGGAAAGCAGGTGGAATGGCCCCTCCAGCCTGCCATTGGAGATGGGTTCCTGTGAAATAACCACTTTGACCGCAGCATGGCTGGGGCTGCCTGGCCAAGAAGTGGTTTCACCAAGTGGATGTGCACAGGTTCCTCTCTCACTGTCCAAAAGCAAAGGTGTGAGATTAAATATGTTGTTTTCTAAGTGCTGAGTTTGACCTTCCTGTCCTGATCTCCATCTTTCACATCATAGATGTTTCTCCCTCTGGGCTGTCCAACTGGTTACCCAATTAGCCAGGTCCAACCCATTAGCCAGGAGAAGTGTTATGGATTCTGCCTCCAAACTGATGCTGGCTGTCTGGGCTTTAAATAAACGTGGCATGTAATACCTTCTTTATTTTGTAGCTTTTGTCGTCGGGCTGGCAGTCTGAAAGAAGGTGACCTTGAAGAATGCGAAGCAGTTGTCCTTCATCAGCTTCGGGCTTTATTACAGAGTGAGCTGAATGGAGGCTTCCTACCTGAGAGAACACTCCATGCTGAAGGTAGAGCAGTGGATGAAAAGCAAACCAGGTATCGCAGACACAAAACTTGCGTGTTGGTGTGATTAGCATTCTTTTCTTTCCTCCCCAAGCCTGTTCTGCCTCTCTGGTGCAGAGAAAGCAGACCCAGGGCCAGATCTTCGATTGCACTGGCAAATAAAGACATCCGAGTGCTGATCTTTACCCATCTAGGCAGCAGCCGTGTGACTTGAAATGAGAACATTAAACAAATTCATTTCTTTTCCTTTTCGTTCGCTGATGGTGAATCTTTTTCTGCTGAGCAGCACTCGGGCTGGGGCCTCCCGTCTTGCCAAGTCTGCAGCATCTCCCACCCCGGGCTGCTCTGGCAGGGAGGGAAATGTATTCACTTCAGAGACCTCTTCGCCAGTAATTTCTGTGATCTTCGGTACGAGTAAGGCAATCTCAGGCACATGAGGATGGGGAATGTAATTTTGAGAAGCAAATTATTTTTCTGTGGAGCAGAAGATGCATATAGCCTTTAAAACCAATAAACTGCAGTTATTCAAAATGTTTTCTGTTTTTCCTGTGTGTAGGCCACAAGGACAAGCGAGAACTGATTTTTATTGTTGTGTTTTTTCTTTTTTAGCGGGCTCTAATGCAGTAATGAAAACAATTTCCATTCTTTCTTATTTAGCTTCTGTCTAGACCTTCTTCCCTGTTACAGGCTCAGCAATGCTCAAGTGTTAGCAGGATCGGGGCACTTGTGAGCGCTGAAGAATGGTCTATTTAACTATACCTGGTTCTCCTTTCGAGGCCGATCCGCCTGCAAGCACTAATATGTTGTTATATTTCCTGAATGGTTTCTTAGGGCCAAACACTTGTGGAGTTAATTGGAATTCACTCCTCTGTGAAACTTCATTGGAGCAACTGGAAAAAACAAACGTCTTTGGCAAACAAGATTGCAGTATTTGTATTTTCTGTTTTAAAATAAAGGAAGGCACTCTTCCTCAAAAATGATAAAAATAATTCTGGAAACGAAAAAGTCAAGCCCGGGGAAGTGGCTGCTCAGCAGAGTGCCTGATGGAGTGAGATCTGCCCATGGCTGAGACTCAGATGCAGAAAAGATTTAATGTCTCTTGGGAAAGGCATGATGATTGCCCCTGCCTGTCCTCCTGACATTTGCAAGAGTCACGAGTGATTTCTTACATTTTCCACTTTGGACATTTTTAAAAGAAAGTGCAAATTAAGGACAAAATGTATGATGGGTTTTGCCAATGTGTGTTGACCTGCTTGTTCAGATAAATAAGTAGCACCTGTGTTAGTCTCACATGTACTAATAATGTTTGGGTTTGTTTCTCAGGCCAGACCAGCAGCGGGATGTGGACATACAGCGGACTTTCTTGAGCAACCATGCCTTGTTCTTGAAAAAGCACCAAGTTCAGCTCACAGATGAAGTGGTGGAGATGTTTGGAAGCCTGCTTGTTTCTGGCAAGAAGTCGCAGGATGACCAGGTTGGCACTTACACCTAAGCATATCTAAATCAGTGACACCTAGAGACTAATTTGCACCATTAAGGCGAGATGAGCCCTGTGCTCTTATCATGATCCAGTGTGTGGGCTTAAAGGGGAACCACAAGCAGTCTGTGTTCATTAATCAGCCTTGGAGATGGTTAGGTGGGTAACGAGAGCATACAAGTTATTCAGTTGTCTCAGGGCAAACATGTACAGCAAGCACTTCATGCAAAGAAGAGAATAGTTTCTTTAAGATCTCCAGGAGGGTGTCTGTTTTCTTCCCTTCAAACAAGTTATTTATTCAAACGAGCTTACACATTTGCTGTTGTGCAAATTTATCACAAGGCTTGTATCATCTGTCTTTCTCTGTGGCTTAGTAGCTTTTAATCATGAATGATGTATTTTAATTTTTTTTAAACAGAGTTACGTTTGGTAGACTGAATACATAGGGCATTTTACAAACAGTAGCATGCTCAGTTTGTTAAATATTAATGCAAAAGATTATAAAGTAACTTTCACCAAAAAAAAAAAAGTTGGCATGGGACTGAGGTGATGTTCTGGCAGCTTCTGCATCACCCCTGCAGTGGGAATGGGCAGGTCTGCCAGGCAGCCCACTGGTAAGGAGTTGGCCCCATGCTCTGCCCCAAAAAATATTTGAAAAAAAAATAAATACATTTTTACCCTCTAATTTTTAATGAGAAATTAAAAGGCAGTTCAACCTGCTTTGCCATATCCTAGTTTTAATAGCATTTGAAACAAATAATGAAGATGTAATATTTTAGTCAGTTGTACACTTATAGCCAGGGTAACTTCTTTTACTCTATATGGATAAGTAATTTGTATTCTGTCCTTAAAACATTCAGTCAAGTAGAAGAGATGAGCAAGGAATGTATCATTGCACTAGTGACAGATAAACAAATACCGCACATAAATTTATAATTGCATGTAAAAACTTTTACAAAGTCAAAGCTCAATAATGCAAGCTTTATGGGTGAATATTTACAGTAATAATCTTTTAGTTTATTACTACATGTTACTATGTCCCATGCATACAGATTTAATGTTTGTATTACCTATTAAGTGGATCCAGTCAATTAAATTTAATGGCAGGATGCATCTTCTAGTTCTGAAACACCTTATTTCCAAGCAGGTTGCACAGAACAGGATCCATATAAATTCCCCAATATGCATGTATAGGAATAGCTGCTTTACCATTAAGTTGTCTACAATGTAGTAGTAAGCTCATAAGTGATCTACACCTAAGGATCTTAAATAGACATGACTCCAAAGTTTGAATTTTTGGCCCACGTTGTTGACTTTTTTCTCTGAGGGCTTTAAAAAAAAAATAAAATCCTTTGTCAAGAACCCCACTGGACGATGGTACTGTAGAGGCAGGCAGCAGGGTGAAGGTGCAGGAGGGCTCTTTGAGCTCCTGACCATACAAACACACCTGTGAAGTCTGCCAGCTCTGTCCCCATCACCATTTGCAGTCCTCAGAGGTTTGGTGATGACCAGCACTCCATCTACCTGCTCCTGCCATGCCTTCAGCAACTCACTTATTCCAGTGGTCCATAGAATCTGTTTTCTCATCTCTTATCACTAAATTTTGTCTGTCTTCTATTCTCTTACTATCAGTTTTTGTCTTCTCCCACTACCCCTGTTAAGAAAAGTGGGTATTGTTCCTGTGGACATGGGCCAGCCATAGGGAGATGATGTGGTAGAGACACCAGTGGGATAGTCTCTTGGCTGTGGAAGTTGTGGAATCCAGTGCCTTCTTCAGCCAAGTTACACTCCTGTAAGAATAAGACCCACGTGGCTCACACAGCATGCTATCATAGAATCATAGAGTTGTCCAGGCCGGAAGGGACCTCCAAAGGTCATCTAGTCTGACCCCCCCACAGTCAGCAGGGACACCCCCAACTAGACCAGGTTGCCCAGGGCCTCGTCGAGCCTCTCCTTGAATATCTCCAGGGATGGGGCCTCAACCACCTCCCTGGGCAACCTGTTCCAGTGCTCCACCACCCTCACAGTGAAGAACCCTCTCCTCATCTCCAGTCTAAATCTGTTCCCCTCCAGCTTGAAGCCATTGCCCCTCGTCCTGTCACTACAGGCCTTTCTAAACAGGCTCTCCCCAGCCTTCCTGTAGGCCTCCCTCAGGTACTGGAAGGCTGCTATTAGGTCTCCCCGGAGCCTCCTCTTCTCCAGGCTGAACAACCCCAGCTCCCTCAGCCTGTCCTCGTAGCAGAGGTGCTCCATCCCCCTGATCATCCTCGTGGCCCTCCTCTGGACCCCTTCCATCAGGTCCATGTCCTTCTTATATTGAGGGCTCCAGACCTGCACACAATACTCCAGGTGAGGTCTCACCAGAGCAGAGTAAAGTGGCAGAATCCCCTCTCTGGACCTGCTGGCAACGCAGCTTTTGATGCAGCCCAGGATGGGATTGTCCTTCTGGGCTGCAGCTGCCCACTGCCTGCTCATGTCCAGCTTCTCATCCTCCAGCACCCCCAAGTCCCTTTCCTCAGGGCTGCTTTCCAATCCCTCACCCCCTAGTTTGTATTGGTGGCGAGGATTGTTCCGGCCCAGGTGCAGAACCTTGCATTTGCTCTTGTTGAACCTCATGTTAGATGACTTCATGCCCCGATGGAGGTGCTGACCACCTCAGAGTTGCTTTGGTCCTGTGACTCTGAATGCTGAGCTTTGGCTTCCCTGGTGGGGACCGTTCCTTCTGCCTGGATTAATTGTAGTGTTGGATTAATTGATTGCTTGTATTTGGTGATAGTGGTTCAGGCCTGTTTGGATGTTCAATGATACTGCACAGCTAAACAAAGTACTTGTAGCACTAGTAGTTTGCTACTAGTGAAAAATCCACACTGAGATAAACTGCTACATGGGAATTCATTTGTTTCAATAATAAAGATTTCCCAATCCTCCCTGTAATTTAAGGCATTCTTTGTTAGGGAAATGACACTTAAAATCCTCATTTTTGGATGAAGTAGCAGCTTGTTCGCATTGGTTTTGTGTGGACACTTCCCATATGCAAGTTTAATAGAAAGAAAAAAATTCAGCGACTTACTTGCTTAAGACTGAAAATTTTGCCATCCTGGGCTCCTGAATAAATACGGATTAATGAGGAGGGGGCAGGTGTAGAAGAATGACACTTTCTAATGACTCCAAATGCTGTTACATATTCTTAGGTCAGTTACAAAACCTGGAGTTCTCTCTGAGATGTGGGTGCTCATCGCTGAAGGTTTATTGTTTTATTAAATTATTAGATTTTCTGCTCTAATTATCTAATTGATTTTAAAGACTCAAGTCCATATTTTGTGTTACAAAGTAAAACCAAGAGGAACACCCTCCAAGTGAAAAAGATTGGAAGGATGCCCCAAAAGCCTTTGCTGCTCTTTGTGAAATAGTAATTGCCAGGAGCGATGATTTCTCCTGCTCTCAGAAGGAGCTTTACAAAGTCACCCAGGGCACTTTTACCACAGGTGTATGGTAACCTAAGAAGTGCTTGCTTGATTTTAACCCTGCTTTTAACTCGGCTGTAGTTACAACGTGCTCAGCTCTTTATAAAGGTGCTGGCTTCCAACTTATTCCACCAAAAATTATGTTTAACTCCGGCCGCCTGAATAGCGCTGCCGCGGAGGGCTGCACGCACAGGTGGGAGAGAACAAACTTGATGAACGTGCAGGAATAATGTGGATTAAAATCAGAACCTGGGGCCAGCTTGGGCAAGCTGTGCATCGGGTTCTCAGCCTTCAGCTTCATCCCTCTTGGCCATGTTTGAAGCTGCAGCTATTGCTAACGCTGTGGGTTAACTTGCCTTATTGCTGACAGATTTCTCTTCAGTCTGTTGCTGTTGCAGCGTATTTGATACAGCCTTTTTTTTTTTGTGTGTGCTTACCCTGAATGTGGGAGGCACGGAATACTGAGAATTTCCAGAAAAATCTATTGATTAAAAGAATAATTCAAAGTTTGTGTTACTTCAAGGCAGAATGCAATTCCTGAGCTAGGGCTGATTTAACTCGGAGGTAATTTAACATCTAACAAAAACACCCTGGAAACGGATTACACCATGAAGTATAGATTAGCCTAAATGTATGTTGGAAAATGCTTGAGATGAAGGATAATAGGGCTGTGGTTATTTTTATTTTTTGTAATGCTGCAGGCTCTACCCGTGTTGAGAGAGGTCCTTCCAGAAGAGTGTGGGAATAGGTCATCTATTCAGAGTAATGAATCATCTTGCAGCTTGCCATCGATCCCAAATGATGGTGGGGAAATAAAGCAGGCAAAACATGCTGCCCAGCTCACCGGCGCGGGAGAGCAAGGTAACAAGTGTTAATAGGTCCAGCTGTGTGCTCAAACTTATTGTCTTTCTCTATATATGTATCTCTTTTAATCCAAATCTACAGGGGACTGTATTACAGTGACTGGCAAACAAATGTATATTTGTAATGAACTTTAGGGGATTTTCCTAAATATCTCGGTACTGTTTGTCATTCTTGTTACTTCTTAAAATGAATGATGCCTATTGTGATTATTTTTTTTCTGCAGGAGCAGAAAAGCCCTGTGGCAGTTATTAAAAACAGATCTATAGGTGTGCGTGCATTTAAAAAATATCTACTGTTTGGAAATTGCAGGATATATTCGTTGCCTCTTATTAGAAAGCCAGACTGCAGATTTTCAAAACTAAAAGGGTTCATGCTGAGAAAGGGGTGTGTGTGTGTGGTGCCGTTTCAGCCCTAGAAGGTGAATGTGTCTGTGAAAACCCAGTTAATTTCTTTAGATAAGGAAGTAATATATTAGTCGGGCATAATAACTCGCGATGGCAACTTGCTCGGTTTGCTCTCAGAGCATCCCTTACATCAAAGTCCAGAAGAGACAGGCAATTAGGTTGCAATGCTCTTTACACAGCAAATGTAAACAAACTGCTTAAGGCCTCCTAAATTCACAGGACTTTTATCCGCGGAGGAGCTGGAGACTTTGATTTAAGCTAATTTTCTGCAGTGGGTATGATATACGCCGCTGCTGTCGGGCTGCCGGACCGGATCGCAGAGTTACTGTGGGCTGTTTGTTTCCTAAATCCCATCGGGTCTTAAATAATTTAAGACATTTGGTTAGCTTGTCCTTTTCTCTGGAAGCTACAGAGAGGCAGGGTAGCCTCACACGCGAGGAAAGTTCACAGTAGGTGCCTCTTTTAAGAACGGTAATGGATAGTTTAGATCAATAAACAAGAGATAACAAAAGTGAGAAATTAAAGGGAGTAGGGCTTAAAAGCAAACAAACCAGTCTGATCACTGCCACTTTGAAATGTGTTTCATTATGGTGTGTTCACATCCAGAAGTCACAAGCTGGTGTGAAGATGAGAGCAAGGAAGAAAGCGTGGTCGAAAAGATTCCTATTACAGGTAAAAGTAATGGTTGCATATTAACCTCGGATCCAGTATTCAACTTTATTATATAATCAAAACATGGCATTTTAGTGGTTTGGGTCCCCTAATAGTGGGTAAATTCAGCTACTACATACTGAGCGCAAAGATTAAACGTAAGATCATAAAGTCCATGCTTATGTTAACATAAACCAAGATGGAAAATAACAGTGCCTATGTAATTCCTTGTAATCATGTTATACATTTAAACCATGTGAATATCCTGTCATTTAGCCTTTCAGGTCCCGGTATCAGTGTTACAAAGGTCAGTCTCCATGGGGAAGATCCAGTAATTATATGGCAAACTACAGATGTTTCTGATTTGATTCTTTTCTTTTCTGGAGTAATTGAATGTGTATCATTAGAATAAACGCGGGGAAAAGCCCTGCTAGCCAGGAAGCTGTGCCTTTGCCTCTGTTACAAAAGCTGCCTGATAACACGAAATTTTTAGCAATAAGGTTTTTATCAAGATGTGTTCAGATCCTCCCGCAGCAGATGTAGGAGGCTTGCTCAGGACCCCGAGATGTGGCTGCTTGTCGGTCCTGAGGTATCAATAACGCATTAGTATTCAGGGCAGGGCTCTTTGCAATGAGTCTCAATTTGCTTTTGCCTGATTTTTGTAAAGTGGTGGGCTGCTTCCTTATAAATTTTGATGTTTGGCTAAATATTTATTTATGCAGGTGTGTACCCTGACAGAAAGGTGTGGGGGCATCTGCTTATGCGACGCTCGCTGTTGCTTTTCTGCTCTTTTACAGCTTCAAAATAGCCTGTCTTTTGGAGAGCAATTCATTTCTCTACAGAGGTTTTCTTCTGCTGCTTTTCGAGCCTAATTTGCAACTGAAATATAAAAATGTGCTTCTCGTATTCCTGAATTATACTGCAGCAATAATATTCCAAGTTAGTCCAATAAAACTTAAATTTATTTTTTTTTTCTAGGGAGTAGAATGCTTTCCACTTTCCTGCTTAAAATGTCTTTCAGTCACACATGGCAACCTATTTTAAAACATGAATTTTTCAGAGGAATTAAAAGCTACTTAAATCTTTTTTCATGAAACAAAGCACACTTCTCACTTGAAAATGAATCTAAAATTTTGCAAACCTTGGGATTGGTTTGATTTTTTTTTTTTTGTCTGTAATTTAAGAGGGTTTAAATTTGAGTTCTGGGATTTAAGTTCCCTAAACTGCAGAGAGTGCCAGCAAGACCAGCATCAGGAATAGTGATTCCTTCCTACTAATGCCATCACTGAGACTTTTTTTCTTTTTAAGAATACTGGCTCTTGAGTTTGGATCTCCACAGCTGCCATGGCTTTGGCTTTGCTTCTCACCCTGAATTTTATGACTCTTCAGCACTGGGTTTGGGGTTGTTTTGGCATACAAATTTGCAAGGGAATTCTCTATTGCCCTTTTTTTTCCTGCTGGGGACCCTGACAGTCTGTGTGGCTGTTTGCTGTGTTGGATCTCAGTCAAAAGCCAAGTCAGGATGGACATTCCCCTTCCCCACTTCTTACTGTGATGGGCATGCAAACACTCATACCTTCTATATGTAGAAATGCTCAGAAACTCTCCCTAGCCTAAACACTGAAGCTTGTAACTTCAGTTTAAAATCTGTTCTGAGTCTGCTTTATTTACTGTTTTGTTGCAGTGTCTTTCTAGTAGCCAGTGGTCTCATTGTCTCTAGGAGTGAGGCTTTTCATATCTCACTTGAAAGCAAAGTTGCTCCTTTCAGATGCGATTCATCTTCAGCCCATGATCTTCTCTGGGCTTCTTTTTCTCTTCTGGCGTCTCGCCCTTCCAGCCTGTGGCTTTTTTTTTTCCCTTTTGCTCATCATTATTTGCTGTAGATTGTGGCCCTGGAGCTCTGAAATTGTTCTGTGCCTGCAACAGAGGCAGCACCTCTGCCCGTTGTCTTTTGGGCTCAAATGACTTGTTTGAGGGTTTGACTTTGTGTTTAGCTGAACTGATATTTAACGTCCATTCTATCCACTATCATTTTGCTGTGCAACTTTGTCTCAGCTTAAGGAATACAAATGTGGGGCTTTTTTGGTACTTGTTGCATTCTCTAGGGGCTTTAAGTGTTGGTTTGAAACACTGGAAGCCTTGGGGCTTTTGGGTTTTGATGGATTTCACTGAGAGCTGGGTGGGTGTGCTTCCAAGTGGTCTTCTGTGATAGTGCTTTACAAATGCTTCTGTAGTTTTGGTTTATTTTTCTTTTATGTCTGTTACAGAAAAAGAACCATTAAATATTTAATATTCTGTAAACTATTCTAGGAATATTTGTATTTTTTTCTTTAAAGCCTGTAGGGGAGGGAGGCGGTAGCTGTGTGGCTTTGGGGAGAAAAGGGCTTTGGAGTTGTAACTGGCGTGGTGTTGGATGTCCCTTAGAGACAGCCTGTGTTGGGACCGAAACTGCTTGTGCAAGGACTGACTTCACCCAGAGCTCTTCTAAACATCTGCCCAGCTGTTCCCACCTGTGACAGGACATGGGACCTGTAGTCAACTGGGGGCATGGGGAGCAGTGGAGCTCACAGCATAAAGGTGGTTTCTTTCCTAAAGCCTCGTCCTAAGCTTGTGGAATGCTACGTTGTGATAACTGCCTTCAAAAGGATTGTATTTTGTGTGTGGTCTCACCCAGACAGGAGTTAGCTATTAATAGCAATCTCATTTTATACCGGGTTATGTGAGGATAGAGGAAGATATGTGGACTCATTCCCATTTTCTTCATGGGTGCTTTGTTTTTTATCGTGGGAAGGCACGTAAAAGAAATCATCTGGCTTTTTTGCTGTTCCTGAGGTAGGCGAATAGCGTGAGATTAAAAAGAAAGGATAAAATCCATTATTTCTTGTTTTGTCGCATGACTGTTTAAGAGTCTCTTTTATGAGTAGGAAACTGCTTATTTTATTGAAGGGGCAGGTTTGTTAAATCTTTAACAAAACCAGATTCTCTACCCTTCATTTCTGTCTTTGATTTAGATAGACGTTAAAGCTCTAAAGCATTTGAATAAAAATGGTGTTACTTCTCCATGCGTCAGGCTTCGCTTCCACACCATCTTGAACGTCACCTTCCAGCTACTCTCCAGGTATAAAATCTCTAATGTAGAAATAAGGAGGAAAAACCCTCTGAGGAAGAAGAAGAAAAAAAAAAAAAATTAGCCGTTCTTTATATATCATAAGGGAACATGAAAGAGCACAAATCCAATGCTGCTCTCCTTTTTAGGTCACCTTTAATGAGCCAATAATCCTGCCAACACTTCTCCCACGCCCACACGTCCTTCCCGGTGAGGTCCTCCTTTGAGCTTGAACCTAAAAGGTTCCCAAGGTTCCACTTGGAGTGCACTAATAAAGGCATTAATAAGTCTACCCAACTTTTCCCTTCATTTAATATCAACCCATTCGCAATGGCTGTTATGAAAAAAGTTCATCTGTATGGGATTAACAACTGCTGCTGTTGTCCTCTGAGAGAACTACCTTGAGACAGTGTGAGATTGTATGTTTTGCTTAAATTAGTTTGGATTATGTACTCCAGTAGGTGATATTTTACGCCGCTTGACTTAAGTTCCTGAAAGACCCCCGAGTCTTTTTATAGTTAGGAATTCTGGATGAAAAATTTTCTTTGATCTTTAAACAGAAGCAGCATGGCTTGTTCACCTGGGATTTCCTGGGTCCACTGGTCAGCCAAGTGTCTCCTCTTGAGAGTACAGTATTGTATGTTGGTATATTATTACGATAAGAGTATTTATCCTTTTTTTTTCATTTAAAGGAAGGGAAGAAATAGTTGGTATTTGACCTACTTCTGGGTGCTGGCTACTGTGGTGTTCTGTTCAGGTTTGAATTTGCACATTTTTTCCATCTACTTGCTCTCCCAAGAGCACATCCTTCTGTCAGATTTGCAGGTAGCCTTTATCTTCTCCCCGTATGGAAGGTCTTTGCTTTATCCCAAGGGAATTGAGTGCGTGCAAGAGCCATCCCAGAGCCAGCAGTGGCACCTCTGGTCCCACAGCAGAGGTGTGCCCAGCAGCTGTGTGTGTGCCGGCAGCGGTGCGGCACCTGGCAGCCCACCTTTTGAAACTGCTCAAAAGGAAGCAGTCTTGGAGAAATAAGGAGTTAAAATGTAAGCTGGGTTCCTTCTTTGAATCCCCTATCTCCCAGCAAGGTCAACAACGCTGTTTTGCTGCTTCAAGACATCATTGTGCTGGTCTCAGGCCTACTCCCTACATTCCTGCCTTCCTCTCTTGTCACTTGTCATAGCTCTGAGGAGTTGCAGGCCCCGTTTGTGGTCAGTCAGGCTGCATTTGCTAGATCTTACCAAATCACAAAGGTGATAAATTGTTTGAGAGAACAGAACAAGTTGATAGGAAAGAACACCAGAACATGAAGTAGTGGCTTCAGCAATTTTAGGATGAACCAAGGTCACTCCGACCTTGCCAAGTACACCAAGAAGCTACCCAAATTAGGAAGAGTTCAGAAGTTTAACCCGAGGAAGACTCACAAGACGATCCCCCGCCCTGATGAAGGCACTGGAACTTCCCCAAAATGGAAGACTCCGCCTATATATGAATATGCATGTAAAGATATGAATATGCATGTAAAGATGATGTAACCTACACTCAAACTTGTATAAAAAAGCTGCAGTGATTGCTAACCGAGGGAACTCTTTGTCCAGGGCGGCCTGGAGAGTTCCCCAAGGCGTTGCTAATAAATTCCTCCTGCTTATGGACTTGAAAACTTAGTCTCTGAGCAGTTTCTATTTCGCCTTTTGGGGCAAATTCGGCATCACTTTCATCCCCCATAGCTCTTTGTCAATTATCAACGAGCAAAGTAATTCGCGTTTAACGTGGTGGAGGAGCTTGCTCAGATTTAAAGTTCCTCTGGGCAGGAGCTATTGTCAGTTCTCTATCCTGGTACAGGACCTGGCAGTATGGCAGCCCAGACCTACCAGGCCTTCTGAATGCAGATGCAGTAACTATTGCCAAGGTAACAGTAAAACTACACAGCTTACAGGGTCAGCTGATCCTGATAATATTCCTTTCAAGGCATTATTGACTTTGAAATCTAGTGACAGCTCAAATACCCAAGCTGCTAAATATTTTATTGGTGATAAAAGTACACAGAAAAAGCAAAGTTCCTTTTTGTGTGGTTTCTCACCTGCACGTGGGAGGAAAATGCAGATAGGTGTCTGGGTTGAGTCTGCACAAGCACTGTAGTCTTTTGCCCTCCAACTACCTCTGTTTGCATTCAGGATTATTGATTGTTATTGGAAATAATGGATGATAGCTCTTCATAGCTTTTGAGTGGCATACAAAGTCGTGTTGTTCTTCCTCTTCCAGTAGAGCAGCACCTCCTACACTACTTCTACGGCTCTGCTCACGTGCTTTTTTTGTTGCTGAGGTTGAAGATTGCAGTTTTGCTCACAAACTGTACATGAACACAGTGACACTTCTGTTTTCCCAGTCTGCATTTTAAAAACCAGCAACCTTGGGAGTTACCCGTCTCCTTTCCAGACAGGCAGAGTCAAGCACTTGGACACTGTTTGTAGAAGGATGATTTGGTGTCTGAAGATGACTTTTCTATGCCGGGACTCCAGCTGCAGTGAAGGGTTTTAACACTGGTTTTGATGGTTACAATGTGTGAGAGAGAGGCAGTACGATTAGCAAGATACAGAAGTTGCAAGTACAAGGCCAAGAGCTTTCTTATCTCTTCATTTGTAGAAAATTACATCACGCAGCTTTATTTTAGATGCTGAGATGTTTGGCTATAAATTGATAGATGCTGCAACCTAGTCCATAGGGGGAAGGCTTGGAGAAAATACCGTCTTTTCAGTTCTGTGCTGGTATAGTATGTTCTGGGTTAAAGATCACTTTAACTGTTTGGCAGAACAAAATAATAGTGCATTCATTATGCAACGGTGGTGACTTTTTCCTGGGATTGCTGGCTAATGAAGAAAACGACGTCTGTTTTGTTCAGAACAGAATTGTTAAAGCTGACATGAAAGCTGCTTTGACCCACGCCGACAGCACAATTAATTCCAAGTTGGAAAGTGTGGAGTGTTTTTAATTAATAGTGGTATTGTAGATCCTTTGCTAGTTGTGAGTGGAAGGAACAATGCATAGGGAGAAGCGTGAGGGGAGCTACGTCGTCTGGGGGACACCAGCTCCCATTCTGCTGCATTATTGCTCAAACGACTGGATTAAGAAGTTTCCATTATTAACAGCCCAGTTTGAGTTTAAAGACTGGGTTTTATCAAGCTTGTTCAGTGCAGTGCAGGATGGCTGCTCAGACTGAGTAAATGCTCGAGGTACCCCATCCAGACAGCTTCACCTCTGCCTGCCTGTGTTTCTGGGGTGTTTCCAGAACAGAAGAATTGGATGGTGAAACCACTCCTTCCAAAAACCTCTTAGGAAGAGAACATCAAGCAGATGGCATCTGTCTTTTACTTAGCGTAGCAAGAATTTACGAAATTTGGATGGGAAGGGAGAGGTGCTTTTTAGCAAGGCAGTCAGGAGCTGCTGCTTCCTGCTGAATGATTTCTATGACGCTGGCAATTTTATTTATTTTTTTTATCCGAGGGTTTCAGTCTGCACACTGCTGATGTGCTCTAAACACATCTTGTTTCTTTTTGTCCCCCCCACCCCAACTCTTCTCCACTCAGTGCATCTTTCTTGCCAGGGCTCTCATGTTCTGTTGTGTGCTCAGGGAAAAATGCCTATTTGTGTTTCAGCACATCCTGCCTCTTGCTGTCCCCAGCCTGTGACAGGGAGGGGGCACTTGGCTGCTATAGCACAGCAAGTTAGGTGCTTCTGGCAAAACAAACAACAGAAACACACACACACAATCCAGAATAAAAGTGTCATTTTGAACTAAGTTGCATTTAACCTTAAACATGATCGGTTTTATGAAGGAAATACACTGCTATGAGAGAAAACTCTTAAGTACGGCACTCCTGATGAACTACATTGTGCCATAAACCCATTATGCAGATCAGTGTATTTTTTTTTTGTGTCTCTTCTGCCCTGCACGTTGCAGCAATTGCTTGTGCTTTCTCAGAATGGTGACTCAAGTCTTGCCAGGTTGGGCTGCTTTGTTGACAGCACGTCTGTAACTGGAGACTCTTCATTTTTGCCGACTTACAATACGGACATGTTGATGAAGACTGGGGGATTAAGTGGATGTGAGGGGTAAGAGGAGGTAAAAGCCAGGTGGTTGCTTAGCACACAGAGCACAAATCATCGTGCACTGACTGGTTATCACAGAATCTTAGTGGTTGGAAGGGACCTCTGAGATCATCAGGGAGTTGTAGAGGGCAATGAGGTCTCCCCTCAGCCTCCTCTTCTCCAACCTAAACATGCCCAGTTCCCTCAGCCTCTCCTCATAGGACTTGTTCTCCAGGCCCCTCCCCAGCTTGGTGGCTCTCCTCTGGACATGCTCCAGCACTTCAATGTCTTTCCTGTTGTCAGATGTTTTGTGGGTGCTGCAACTCAGTTGAAGCCCCAAGGCAGGCTTTCCGGGGAGGTGAGCTGGTGGGCTTAGGAGTTCCTGGAAGGGTCTCCCATTTCCATAATGCACGTAGGCTGTAAGTCAGCACAGAGATGCTGGAGGGAAAGACTGGACTAATTGGCAAAGCAGCCTCATGTAACTAAGGCAGAAGTGGGGATTGATAGCCCAGCATTGTGTTGTAATTGACAGGTAGGGCAAAGCTGGGCTCTGAAGGGTCTGAGAGGTGAAGAACAAGTAGTTTGTGTTCCTGTTGGACATAGCGAAGGAAGGGGAGCCCATGCAGGCACGGAGAGTGGGGGGGAATAGTCTTTTGAGGCTGGTGTGTGTGCAGAAACCCTAAGGAGGGCTGCACTCCAGCAGTGGCCCAGCCCAAGTTTTGGTAGAGCTGGCAAAGAGCTGGACTTTGAAGGAAGGGGAGCCGATGCAGGCACGGAGAGTGGGGGGGAATAGTCTTTTGAGGCTGGTATGTGTGCAGAAACCCTAAGGAGGGCTGCATTCCAGCAGTGGCCCAGCCCAAGTTTTGGTAGAACTGGCAAAGAGCTGGACTTTGAAGTGCCAGCTGAAAGGTGTGGCAGGTACTCCTGGGTCAAAGATGGGCTCCGTGTCACCGCCATGAGGGGTGGGAAGAGCATTCAACAGCAACAGAGGAAGTTACTCGTGCACAGGTAGAAGCACTTCCTGAGTTTGCAGACACGTTCCTGCTGCAGGGGACCCCACTGACAGCAACCTAAGTGTTGGGTCCCTGCTCAAGGTGGGGCTCCCAGGCTCAGCCTGAAACAAAGGGAAGGCTTTGAGAAGCACACATGAGATGCAGCTGCTTAGCTGGCCTGCTAACACCTTCTGTGGCTACCATCCACTCCCAAAACTCTACACCTCTTGTGGCTGAGGTGGAGTCAAAGCATTCAGTCCATGAGCAGGCTGTAACGAGGCGGACACGTCCCCCTCCACGCGCAGGGCTGACATGGGAAGGGTGTTCAGAGCTGATGATTTGCATGGAGGCCATTTGCTTCACATTCTCCTTCACGCAAGGAGCAAGCCATGGACATGCTGGAGCCACATCTGAGGGCACATGTGACTGGATTTGGAATATTTGCAGAGCCTTTGGCCTGTGCTGTTCTGCTAGCCAGGCACAACTGGCTTTGTGCGAGGCTTTCTGGGGGCAGAGGGATGCTCTCCTGAAGCAAACACGTCATCTCAGCCCTGTTGTCTTTTGTAGTTTGAATCCCTGCACGAGGAGTCCTGAAAAACACCCCCCTGTGTTAAGTACTTTACTGGAACGAAAAGTAGTTTCTGGGAGTTCTGACTTGATTAAATTAGCTTTATTTCCTTTCCCAAGGTAATGTCCAAACGAGTGTGGGTATTTGTTCCTCTGTGGTCAGTGGTTTCTCAGTGCATGCCCACGTTCCTCAGCCTGCAACTCTGAGTTGCCATCAGCCTTGCATCCAGGACGTCCCCTGTGATCTCAGCAGGTCTCTGCTCTTCTGCACGTGCACATCATAGGGATGGGGACCGCACTTCTCCCCCCCCTCCTTTTTTTTTTCCCCATTCTTTTCTTTTTTTCCCTCTCCATTCTGGATTTTTTTTTTCTCTTCCTGCGTCCTCTGGGAAGCAGTCAGACTTTGTTCTGTAAAGCAGCAGGAGCTCCTGTGCCTGAGCTCTGCAGTCTCCTGTGCCAGTCGGATGTCCTGCACCTCTTTACTGGAAGTGCCTTGAGACCCGAGCAGGGTTTCTGCTCCACGAAGGAGGGTTTCTGCCACCCAAATCCAAGCCCAGAGTGGTGGGATCTGCTGGAGTGGCCAGTTAGAACGTAGGAGTGTCCAAGATGGACCAAAATACAAAATTTTCCTGGATTGGAATGAAGTTGGTAACAATTAGGGCTTGTTTATCATTTCAGTAGTGTATGTATATATGCAAAGTAGCCTTTTAAAGTGGGATTTGTACTTGAATGTCACGTTCTTTGGAAATAAGTATGAAGATGAGCAATTGTACAATTCTAGTGAATTAATTCATTTACCTCTTTTTTTTTTTTTTTTTTTAAATCAGTCTCTACAGAATGGAAATGAGCTACACAGAGGGTGGGGAAAGGAAAGAAAGGAAAGCGTAGATAAAAGGTTCTGGAATAGTTGGGTGTTTGGCTGTTTAAGTCACAAAAATCCCAAGATTTGTGCCTCTGAAACACAGTTCTATTTCTAGAGAGAAGAGTGGTTAAAAATACTGATGTATCAAATAATATTAAAAGAATGGTAACTATCAAAAATGTACATTTAAGGGGAAGGAAAATAAAAATAACCTTGCTTCCAGATTAGCTAAAGTAAATGAGAACTCAGAGATTAAAAGAAAAGAGTAAAAAGACCCTACAAATCCTTCAGTTTTGCTTAAAGTTGCCACGATTCAATACAGCTCTTAAGAGAATCGCAGTGTTTGCTCTTTTTTTTGTAAAATGTTCGCTATTCACAAGAAATCATCGTTGGATAACTTAATTGATAGCGGGGGAATCTTTCTTTCTTGTGTTTTTTTTTTTAAACTAATGTCCACTTAACTGTGAGCAAACAATCTGGAGGCAGGTACCTGCACTGCGTGCTGCGTGCCCCAAAACCCCTTGGTTTTGTCCTCAAACCAAGAGCGTGGCCGTTACGTGCATCTCTCTGCAAAGAAGAATGTGTTGCTGCTGGAGACTTGCAGGCTGCTCTCAGGTCTGGCCGTTATTATTCGAAAACTTCTATTTTGTGTTTTTTACTTAACAGGTTGGGATAGTGGCAGTAACGGTTCCGAAGCAAAAGCAAGCCAAGAACTGCATTTGGAAACGAGTTCTTCATCGAATGAAAGAAGTCCTCCCTTCTCAAGGTAAAGTTGTTAAATCCTTTAACGTTTGAAAGGCTTGTGTAGAATAAGAAACACCGACAGAAAATGAAGGAACTTGGATCGTTTCATTTTTTTCACTTGGTTTAGGGTTAAGGTTCATATTTATGTTTATCTAAGAAAACATCTTAGGCTTTGGTACACCTTAGAAAATATTTGTGCCAAAGCCAAGTATTGTTTTGCAGCTGTTGTTTTCTCATTTTAAGACTCAATTGACATCTCAGTGAACCACAAATTAGCGTGTACAGCTGCTCTCAGTAGGGCTACTCAGGGGCCAGACAATAGGAGTTGTCAGGAAAGAGGCAGACATAAAATATAAAGTCTTCAAGAAATAAAGTGGTGGGTTTCTTCTCTGTGTATGAGATGTAAAGTAGCTGTAACTGGATAACGCTTTTCCATGGGCTGGGGTTTTGGGGTGGTTTTTCTTTTTTATATTTGATACTGGAGTACTTATAACATGCCTTTTTTTACTTTCAAACTGAGTATATTTAATCAATGGCTTTACGTGTACCTAAAGGGGGCAGTTTGGTGGGTGTTTTTTTTTTTGTGTTTAATCAATGGCTTTACATGTACCTAAAGGGGGCGGTTTGGTGGGTGGTTTTTTTTTTGTTTTGGTTGGTTTGTGGTTTGTTTTTTTGTGATTTTTGTTTTGTGGTTGTCTTTCTTAAACTGCAGGAGTTTCCTTTGAGTCCTCTGAGCAGTTCCGTGGGATGTTTCTTGCCTTCTTCATTGGCATGTAACAGTAATCAAACAGCAGCAATCAAATTAGTGGTCAAGAAGAGGCAGAAAATGGGCTATAACACAGCCATCACACGAAATGCTGCCTGGGCTTTAGATCCTTATCTGCTCTTTATTAGGGCAGCCCAGCAAGTGGGTGCTGCTGCTGCGCCGCCCCTGGCCTGAAAACTGCCATCAGGAGCACTCTGCAACAGACTTTAAAGCATTTTGATAATTTTTTTTAAGTCCTCTTTATACAGCATTGCTGTCTTTCTGTAGCTTTTTTTTTATGCTGTTATTGATGAGGCCAGTTTTGATATGAGACAATTCCACTTTTGCCAAGCGTTGTTCTGCGTTTTGTGTTTAAAATCACAGTATTTCCCTAATTCTTCAAGTACAGTAAATAAAACCAAGCCATATTACACAACACTGACGAATGGCATTTATGCGGTGCTTCAGGATTAATTCTTACAGTCTTATGGTCAAACTCTTTTTTTTTTTTTTTTTCCCTTTCTTTTAAAATTTTCTGCAATTTTGAGAATTACGTTCCATCATTCACTGAAGCCCAGGACAGCAGGAGGAGGAGGGTCTGGCCCTGAAGAAGGTGCTTACAGGATTGCTGTTAAGCAGCTGAATAAAATATGTATAATTTCATAATATATGTATAATTCTAGCTCTAGGCAATCCTGCTGTAGCTCTAGGCAATCCTGCTTCAGCAGGGGAGTTGGACTAGATGATCTCTATGGTCCCTTCCAACTCTAGAAAAATTCAGTGAAATTTAAACAGAACTTTTTTAAATTTAATTTTAAAAAAGGGTCTAAGCTTTTTCCCCCTTGGATGGTGTACTGTTTACTAATAATGCACTTGGGGCCTTCTGCATTTTTCAGATGCGGTTCATACGGCGTATGGGGTTTGTTTTTTTTTTTTGCTATTTTTTTCCCCCCAATTCTTATTTGTGATAGATTTTGAACTAATTCCCTCTGCCCTATAACCTCATGCCTTTCAGTGCAGAGAAGCAAACCTCCTTTATGCACTGATACACAACGATGCTGCTTTAAAAAAAAAACAAAGAAAATCTCTTGCGATGGCTTAAAGTTAGTTTTTCTTAAATGACTCAAAAAAAATAAGGCAGCCTCCTAAATGTGAAGATTGTTATCACCAAAAGGTTGAGTTTTGGGCACTCGGCATCCCCCCTGGAGAGCAGGAGGAGCAGAGGGAAGGACGGAGGGATGGAAGGGGCTGGTTTTGCAGCCGGGCCGCGGTGCGGTGTCTGGGTGGCTGGCGTTGAAGCTCTCCACTTAGTGCAGTCACTTCTGGGGCTTTATTGCTTTGACAAGTGGTCTCGAAACCCACTACTTGAGAATAAACATAACGGCGTAGCCGCTGCGGTGGTACTTTTTATAAATTTCTTCTTTGCTCCGTTTTGTCACTGAGCTGATGAGTGACCTCGCAAAAGACCCTGCTGGACCTAAATAAAAAAAAAAAAAAAGAAAAAAATGGCTTCCTCTGATGTCCTCCAGACAATAATTATGATGTGCCAGTTAAGCCCAAACTACAGCTGAGGGATTTTACTTTAAAGCAGAGGCTGGGGCGCAAAAAATGCATTTATAGCTCTTTGTCTGGCACCTCATTATGTGTGGGCCTGATTCATTAAGTAATTGGTTTGCAGTTGTTTACATGAGTATTAAGGCTTTCTATTCAGCAGCCTTTGAGAGATACATTGTGCAAATGTTGCATGTTATGAATGCCGAATGAGGGGCAGGGGACCGGTCCCATTGGCTAAACACTGCGCTCTGTTGAAAAGCGAGAGAAAGAGATTGGGTGCTGCTTTGCATAGCAATGACTTTCTTAATAAGCTTTACAGATTAATACACACAAGCTATAAAAGATGCAAAGAGATACTCTTAGCACATTTATACATGCTCATTTCACTATTATGGTACTGGAGACGGGGAAGAATTGAGGGCTTTCATATTGGGTTTTTCAGTGCGTGTCTTCAGTGCATGAGACTTAATAGAATCCGATGTTTATTGTATTATAAATCATGGGGAAGTAGGCAGATCTGCAACAGTTTATTATTAAAGATTCTTTCAATGTAAATCTTTTTCTGCCATTGTATTTCCTACAGCAAAATCATTTTGTGGTTGAGTGGGGATGAAAGGCATAATGTACGAAGGAGTGAGTCTTAATAGGAAGCTGCTCTCCGAGTAAAGACCACTTGTTCCCTTTTGTTCGGGGGTGCATGCCAGAGCTTCCTCTTCTCCTGCAACTATCCTCTCCTACCCTTAGCTAGAAAACTACTTTTTTTTTTTTTCTCTTTTTTTTCCTGACTTCATTTACTATACGGAGGGAATATTTACCTGCGGGGAGATGGGATGTTTGTTGGAGGAGTTGGTGTTTTGGGGCAGCGAGGAGCCCGTTAAACGATACAATTACTTGGGGGAAAAGGTATCAGAAGTCAGGCCTGCAATCTCCCTGCCAGAGCGGGGGGCAGGCGATGTGTGTGGCATCTCCTGCTCCTGTAGGGATGGATGCAGCCAGTGGAGGTCACTAGCTTTCTGGGTAATTCCCCATTTTTTTTGGATGCAAGCAGTTGATTTTTCTTCGAGACTTGTTTGCGCCGTCTCATTTCAAAATAATCTGGAGGTTAAAGATGTGTTATCCACCGAGAGCCAAAGAACAATTTTAATTTGGTCAGGACATAAAGCACAGCATAGAGTAATTTAAACTCTAAATTTTAAAGCTGGGGAGGGACCGTTTGCAAGGGCATGTCGCAACGGGAAAAGGGGCAATGGTTTTAAACTAGAGTAGAGTAGGTTTAGATTAGACATTAGGAAGAAGTTCTTTACAATAAGGGTGGTGAGACACTGGAACTGGTTGCCCAGAGAGGTGGTGGAGGCCCCACCCCTGGAAACATTCAAGGTTAGGTTGGACAGGGCTCTGAGCAACCTGATCCAGTTAAAGATGTCCCTGCTTACTGCAGGGGGGTTGGACTAGATGACCTTTAAAGGTCCCTTCTAACCCAAAACATTCTATGATTCTATGATTCTAAACTTTGATTAATCTGTCATCTGGAGGTAAGCCGCTGTGGTCTCCGAAGGCTGTTTTTCAGTCAAACGTTGCCTTTACCGAACAGGGAGGTAACGATACACAAATAAGAATGGACAGATCCTAATTCAGCCTCTTAATTATCCCCGGGGGTGGTGTTGAAGAGGGGCTGGCTGGCGGCAGCGAGGCGGGCCGGCCAGCGGGGGGCACTCGGGCTCTGCGCAGCCCCGCAGCCCCCTGCAGAACCGCTCCTGGCGCTGCTCAGATGATGGCGGGGGGGGATCCATCGGGTTTGGCCGGGGCTCTGAGGAGAGACCCCAAACGTTTGGGGCTGGGAGCGGCCAGGAGATGGGTTCAGCAGGAGATTGAGAGGAAGAGGTGTGGGGTGTTCCCCCACTCCCGTGTGTGATCTCCCACCTGCCCATCCTCTGCCTTTGCCGTGTTTCCAGATCACAGATCACAGAATCTTAGTGGTTGGAAGGGACCTCTGAGATCATCGAGTCCAACCACAAAAAAAAAAACAAACAAAACAAAACAAACCACCAAATAAATACAAAACACACCACACCAAACGCCCACCAAAAACACCGCACCCACCAACTAAACCCCACACTCAACACCTCACCATAAACCAATAACCTTGGGCACTAGAGCATGCCCTGAAGAGCCATGTCTATACGTTTCTTAAATACCTTAAATACAGAATCTTCTAGGTTGGAAGGGACCTCAAAGATCATCTTGTCCAACCGTCAACCTAACTGACAAAAATAGACACCCACACAACAAACAAGGAGCATCACCATCACTAAACCATACCTCCCAGCACTACATCAACCCGTCTTTTGAACACCTCCAGGGATGGTGACTCCACCACCTCCCTGGGCAGGCTGTTCCAGGGCCTGACCACTCTCTCAGTAAAGTAGTTCTTTCTAATATCTAATCTAAATCTCCCCTGCCCCAACTTCAGACCATTTCCTCTGGTCTTGTCGTTCGTCCTTTGGGAGAAGAGGCCAACACCTGCCTCTCTACACCCTCCTTTCAGGGAGTTGTAGAGAGCAAGAAGGTCTCCCCTCAGCCTCCTCTTCTCCAGGCTGAATAACCCCAGCCTGGGGTTATTAA
>NW_015092359.1:5562091-5580593 GCF_001431845.1 Calidris pugnax
CGAAAAGAGTACTCCCTTTGTTAAATTATTCAGATTAATTTAAAATAGAATAGAAAGAGAAAGGAAGCAGCATATATAAATATACACTCATTTACATTAAACTAAGTAGTAAAATACGCTTTAACTTTTCCTGATTCTGGTCATCCTTTATTTTGTTTAGCTATCCAAGACCTTATCTTTTTCCTTTTTTTTTTTTTTTTTTTTTTTTTTTTTTTTTTTTTTCCCTTTCTTTTAAAATTTTCTGCAATTTTGAGAATTACGTTCCATCATTCACTGAAGCCCAGGACAGCAGGAGGAGGAGGGTCTGGCCCTGAAGAAGGTGCTTACAGGATTGCTGTTAAGCAGCTGAATAAAATATGTATAATTTTATAATATATGTATAATTCTAGCTCTAGGCAATCCTGCTGTAGCTCTAGGCAATCCTGCTTCAGCAGGGGAGTTGGACTAGATGATCTCTATGGTCCCTTCCAACTCTAGAAAAATTCAGTGAAATTTAAACAGAACTTTTTTAAATTTAATTTTAAAAAAGGGTCTAAGCTTTTTCCCCCTTGGATGGTGTACTGTTTACTAATAATGCACTTGGGGCCTTCTGCATTTTTCAGATGCGGTTCATACGGCGTATGGGGTTTGTTTTTTTTTTTTGCTATTTTTTTCCCCCCAATTCTTATTTGTGATAGATTTTGAACTAATTCCCTCTGCCCTATAACCTCATGCCTTTCAGTGCAGAGAAGCAAACCTCCTTTATGCACTGATACACAACGATGCTGCTTTAAAAAAAAAACAAAGAAAATCTCTTGCGATGGCTTAAAGTTAGTTTTTCTTAAATGACTCAAAAAAAATAAGGCAGCCTCCTAAATGTGAAGATTGTTATCAACAAAAGGTTGAGTTTTGGGCACTCGGCATCCCCCCTGGAGAGCAGGAGGAGCAGAGGGAAGGACGGAGGGATGGAAGGGGCTGGTTTTGCAGCCGGGCCGCGGTGCGGTGTCTGGGTGGCTGGCGTTGAAGCTCTCCACTTAGTGCAGTCACTTCTGGGGCTTTATTGCTTTGACAAGTGGTCTCGAAACCCACTACTTGAGAATAAACATAACGGCGTAGCCGCTGCGGTGGTACTTTTTATAAATTTCTTCTTTGCTCCGTTTTGTCACTGAGCTGATGAGTGACCTCGCAAAAGACCCTGCTGGACCTAAATAAAAAAAAAAAAAAGAAAAAAATGGCTTCCTCTGATGTCCTCCAGACAATAATTATGATGTGCCAGTTAAGCCCAAACTACAGCTGAGGGATTTTACTTTAAAGCAGAGGCTGGGGCGCAAAAAATGCATTTATAGCTCTTTGTCTGGCACCTCATTATGTGTGGGCCTGATTCATTAAGTAATTGGTTTGCAGTTGTTTACATGAGTATTAAGGCTTTCTATTCAGCAGCCTTTGAGAGATACATTGTGCAAATGTTGCATGTTATGAATGCCGAATGAGGGGCAGGGGACCGGTCCCATTGGCTAAACACTGCGCTCTGTTGAAAAGCGAGAGAAAGAGATTGGGTGCTGCTTTGCATAGCAATGACTTTCTTAATAAGCTTTACAGATTAATACACACAAGCTATAAAAGATGCAAAGAGATACTCTTAGCACATTTATACATGCTCATTTCACTATTATGGTACTGGAGACGGGGAAGAATTGAGGGCTTTCATATTGGGTTTTTCAGTGCGTGTCTTCAGTGCATGAGACTTAATAGAATCCGATGTTTATTGTATTATAAATCATGGGGAAGTAGGCAGATCTGCAACAGTTTATTATTAAAGATTCTTTCAATGTAAATCTTTTTCTGCCATTGTATTTCCTACAGCAAAATCATTTTGTGGTTGAGTGGGGATGAAAGGCATAATGTACGAAGGAGTGAGTCTTAATAGGAAGCTGCTCTCCGAGTAAAGACCACTTGTTCCCTTTTGTTCGGGGGTGCATGCCAGAGCTTCCTCTTCTCCTGCAACTATCCTCTCCTACCCTTAGCTAGAAAACTACTTTTTTTTTTTTTCTCTTTTTTTTCCTGACTTCATTTACTATACGGAGGGAATATTTACCTGCGGGGAGATGGGATGTTTGTTGGAGGAGTTGGTGTTTTGGGGCAGCGAGGAGCCCGTTAAACGATACAATTACTTGGGGGAAAAGGTATCAGAAGTCAGGCCTGCAATCTCCCCGCCAGAGCGGGGGGCAGGCGATGTGTGTGGCATCTCCTGCTCCTGTAGGGATGGATGCAGCCAGTGGAGGTCACTAGCTTTCTGGGTAATTCCCCATTTTTTTGGATGCGAGCAGTTGATTTTTCTTCCAGACTTGTTTTGCGCCGTCTCGTTTCAAAATAAGCTGGAGGTTAAAGATGTGTTATCCACCGAGAGCCAAAGAACAATTTTAATTTGGTCAGGACATAAAGCACAGCATAGAGTAATTTAAACTCTAAATTTTAAAGCTGGGGAGGGACCGTTTGCAAGGGCATGTCGCAACGGGAAAAGGGGCAATGGTTTTAAACTAGAGTAGAGTAGGTTTAGATTAGACATTAGGAAGAAGTTCTTTACAATAAGGGTGGTGAGACACTGGAACTGGTTGCCCAGAGAGGTGGTGGAGGCCCCACCCCTGGAAACATTCAAGGTTAGGTTGGACAGGGCTCTGAGCAACCTGATCCAGTTAAAGATGTCCCTGCTTACTGCAGGGGGGTTGGACTAGATGACCTTTAAAGGTCCCTTCTAACCCAAAACATTCTATGATTCTATGATTCTAAACTTTGATTAATCTGTCATCTGGAGGTAAGCCGCTGTGGTCTCCGAAGGCTGTTTTTCAGTCAAACGTTGCCTTTACCGAACAGGGAGGTAACGATACACAAATAAGAATGGACAGATCCTAATTCAGCCTCTTAATTATCCCCGGGGGTGGTGTTGAAGAGGGGCTGGCTGGCGGCAGCGAGGCGGGCCGGCCAGCGGGGGGCACTCGGGCTCTGCGCAGCCCCGCAGCCCCCTGCAGAACCGCTCCTGGCGCTGCTCAGATGATGGCGGGGGGGGATCCATCGGGTTTGGCCGGGGCTCTGAGGAGAGACCCCAAACGTTTGGGGCTGGGAGCGGCCAGGAGATGGGTTCAGCAGGAGATTGAGAGGAAGAGGTGTGGGGTGTTCCCCCACTCCCGTGTGTGATCTCCCACCTGCCCGTCCTCCGCCTTTGCCGTGTTTCCAGATCACAGATCACAGAATCTTAGTGGTTGGAAGGGACCTCTGAGATCATCGAGTCCAACCACAAAAAAAAAAACAAACAAAACAAAACAAACCACCAAATAAATACAAAACACACCACACCAAACGCCCACCAAAAACACCGCACCCACCAACTAAACCCCACACTCAACACCTCACCATAAACCAATAACCTTGGGCACTAGAGCATGCCCTGAAGAGCCATGTCTATACGTTTCTTAAATACCTTAAATACAGAATCTTCTAGGTTGGAAGGGACCTCAAAGATCATCTTGTCCAACCGTCAACCTAACTGACAAAAATAGACACCCACACAACAAACAAGGAGCATCACCATCACTAAACCATACCTCCCAGCACTACATCAACCCGTCTTTTGAACACCTCCAGGGATGGTGACTCCACCACCTCCCTGGGCAGGCTGTTCCAGTGCCTGACCACCCTCTCAGTAAAGTCATTCTTCCCAATATCTCATCTAACCCTCCCCTGCCCCAACTTCAGACCATTTCCTCTGGTCCTGGCATTGTTCCCTTGGGAGAAGAGGCCAACCCCCACCTCTCTACACCCTCCTTTCAGGGAGTTGTAGAGGGCAATGAGGTCTCCCCTCAGCCTCCTCTTCTCCAAACTCAACATGCCCAGTAAAGATCACTTCTGTAAGGAGCTGCCTGTCAATTCAGGCACGTTTTTCTGACCTTACAGACGTTTCTGTGAGCCTTGTTTCCTAAAGATTAACATCCAGAAATCGTTGCAGTCACATCGTGATGCTCTAGGGATATTGGTGGGGAACGGTACATGGGGAGAGGCAACAACAACATCCATCTCAATACATTGCCTTCGGAGTGCAGAGGAAATGCTTTTCATTAAAATTATATCATTTTATCTAAAATGAAAATAAAATTAATAAAGAGCGTAATAGAATGTGCACGCTTATTTGGGAAAGAAATGAGCAAAAAATACAGAAATATTCTGGTTTGGTTTAACACCAATAAAGACATCTAGGTCTAAAAGATAATTCAGAGTTAGCACGAGATCATCCATCCTGTGTCGAGCACCCTGCTCCTTCCTTCCTACCTACCTGCTTTTATTGGATTTGCTTCTCATGGAAAATAAAAATGTTTTACTTCAGTCTTTAAGTCTTAAAAACAAGCACAGCTCGAGTCGTATTTGACTTAACAGAGAAATGTGAACTGGACCTGTTACTTGGCCCCCCCTTGGCTCTGACGAAGGCTTCTCCGGGCAGAGCAGAGAACCTGGGCTGGGTCTCTCTGGTAGCTGAATTCATTATTTTGATGACAAATCCATCTTCTCTGGCTAATGCCTAAACCCTGGACAAACACGTGCATAATTTTAGTCATTCAAGTTTCTTCATGCCTCAGGATTTTTGTGGCCGTGCCCCGTGCTTTTCCAGCACTAGTTCCATCACAGCACCGTGATACAGTCTCTGTGGTAGTGGTTTCTCTAAGCAAGAATGGGTTGTGTGTTGGTTTTTTTGTTGTTCAGCAGGGTATATCTAAGCAGAGAATAGTCTTAAATGGAGCTCCATATAGATCTTTGTATCCTAAAGATCATCCTGTTGGCAGTATAATGACTTAAATTCAACGTTATTCCCCCAATTCTGGCACGATGAATGGATTTGTTAGTTTATACTGACTTTCCAGAGCAGGGAATGCTCCTGGGATGCCAAATTTCAGCAGAAAATGCTAGAGCTGTCGGGCTCCTGCAGGGGCTGCAGGAAGGTGTGCCATCCTGGATTTCTGAATACGGCTGTTTTGCAGAAGTCGTCTTGTATCTTATCAGCCTGGGACTAACACTTCAGACATAATTCAGGAATTTTTATTCCCCGTTACAAAGCCATCTTGCAGCATTTCCCAGGCTTGCTTTGGTGGAGCTGGGATTTCTGACCTGGCCTTTCTGCTGTCCTAGCTCCATTTTCCCCGTCTCCCTGGGTGTTTCTCCGTGCCAGTGGCTTTTGTGCCAAGCCTTTGCTCCCCACCTCTCCCTGGATGGACTGCTGTGTCACACCAACACCCAGCTCCCGGCGTGCGGGGCTCTTCGGGGAGTCAATCCCACTCTTGGGGGTGCTGGATTCACCCCGGGAGGATGAATCCCAACAAATGGATGGGTTTTGGCAGACTACAACCGTCTGTCTTCCCCCCACTGCTGTCCTCCTTTCCTTTTAGCATTTACCTTTTTCTTCATGAGAAGGTAGGGCAGAAGAGGGAAGGTTTCTGGACCTTCCTCCAACCGTGGTGGTCTTTGTCCAGCACCACTTCTCTGGGAGACCACTGACCTTGGGCTGGACCTGGAGCACCTTGCAGTGCTTTGGGTTGTGTGAGTGGACTGAACCACCTGAGCCCTGGGTGCTGCTCCACCGCTGGGTCTGTGGTCCACGGCGGTCCTTGGGGTGGCCCAAGTGACCAACCCTCTCATGGTTGACGTGGGCTTCAACTAGAGAGAGAGGTGAAGCAAAAACTGACTTGGAGGGAGCTCCTAGTGTGGCTGAGTGACAAAACCCCCCGCGCCTCCCCTGACGATGGGGGTGGAAGCAGTAGCTGCCAGCTGCCTCATCTTGCTTTATTGAACTACTTGAAGATAAAACACCTCTTGAGCGCATTTTTATGGGCTGAGCCTGGGATACGTGGAGCACCTCCCGGGAAATGCTGAGGGTCATGAAATCTCACCAAAGTGAGCAGGAGTTAAGGGCGTGCAGCAGATTGCAGGACTCAACCCAGAGGCTCCGACTTCAAATACTTGCTGGAAACAACCGTGGAGTAAATGGATTTGAATGAGAAGTTGAAGTGTGACGCAGCGTCGGGTTCGACTCTGACTGGAACAGGAAGCTGTTTGCATGGCATGCTGACAAAGTGTTGTGTAAACCTTTAAAGGCTAACATTTTCTTTTTTTTTTTTACTTAAATAATAAGTTCATAATTAGTTATGTCACTTTTGATACTTAGCCAGTACTTGGTAGTAGTACTTAAGCTGCAGTTTGGCATCTCGGTTGAACTTTGGCTGTGTTTAGCGCTCTATTTCTGGGAAATTTTGTGTGTCTGCAAAGGGGGAGATGGTGTGCCAATGGCATCTGCAGCTCGTGGGAGAGGAATAGGAATCAAACAGTAGGAGCTCTCTCATTTAAAAGGAAAAGTTTCTGTAACACGGGTAGCTGCAACATTGTGAAAGTTCCCCTGTAACGTCATGAAACTTTCCCCTGCTCTAAGCTCAGCTTTCCAGCTGCCATCCCCACTCCTCGCTGACCACAGGGATGTCAGACCAGCACTGAGTCATCTCTGTGCCTCTTTTTTTTCTTGTACCTCCTTCACAAATGCCTCCACAATAGTAGTTAGAACATTTTCAACTCCCCGCTTTGAGCAATTACGTCTTGGCTGCCGTGTCTTTAAATGAAATGCAGCAAATTGTATGACATTTTTGACAACTGATCGAGTCCTGTTGCCTGCAGCAACAGCTTCAAACTGCAGCTTGACACTTGCTTATATTTTCCTAGTTTGCACAGTAATGCCACAAATACCTCCTATTTGATCTCCCTTATTAAAATCAGCTGAAGCTTTATTTTTGGAGCTTATTGCAGGGTTGTTAATGTAACGGTTAATTCTCCTCCACCATTGCCCCCGTGTGATTATTCCCCAGCGCTGACACAATACGCACGCTACACACAAAAGATCAAAATGATTCCAGCTTGTTTGAGAGATTCAAAAGGGCCTGTGATGCTCTAGACACAAGAGCAGGCATTTAACAGGACGGAGTGGCAACTGCATATACATCAAGGTAGATCAAAGGCAGCTGGGAGATGGCACATTTACATGGGGACAGGGAGGATGCTCTGGGAACCCAGTGCCCACACGGGCAGGAAGGGGAGTAAGGAAGTTCAGTCAGCATCGGGGGGGGGTGCTTTTATTTTTGTTTGGATTTTTTGTTTGGTTTGGTTTGGTTTTCTTTTTGGCATGATCTGAAAGGCTGTAAGAGATAGATGGAGGATAGATCTCTGCTCCTTTGTAGCCTTAATTCACTGCTGGTGTAAACGGGGCGCTGTTACCGAGGGTCGACTCCCCTCCCGAACATCTGGGCCATGCTGTTAATTTCTCCACCTTTTAGCAGACATAAAAGTGAAGAAACCCTTGATATAATAGTTGTTGGTGGTTTTTTTTTAAAAGCAGGTACAGAAGTTGGTGATTTTTATTTTTTTTTAAACCATTTCACTTTTTTTTTTTTTTTAAAAAGGCAACTTACATTCTTTTAATTTTAAAATTAAAAATTAAAAAAAAATTAAAATCTAAAAGTTGCGCCAGGGGAGGTTCAGGCTGGATATTAGGAAAAATTTTTTCACTGAAAGGGTTCTCAGGCATTGGAATGGGCTGCCCAGGGAGGGGGTTGAGGCACCATCCCTGGAGGTGTTCAAAAGCCGGGTTGATGTAGTGCTGGGAGGTATGGGTTAGTGATGGTGTTACTTTTTGTTTGTTGTGTGGGTGTCTATTTTTGTCAGTTGGGTTGATGTTTGGACAAGATGATCTTTAAGGTCCCTTCCAACCTAGAAGATTCTGTGATTCTGTAATTTTGTGATGTTGTGCTGATTGTTTGAAATCTGTCTCTCTTACAGGGCTGAAACCAGGAAGGGAATGGTAACTGCTATAAAATCCAAAGGTAAGAAACAAACATCATGCTGCTTAAAATCTAATTCAAAGCGTAATCTATAAGGTAGAAAACCTCCAAGAACACCACAATGGAACCGCATAAAACATGTGAGTACAAGGAGATGGGGAAAGCATGGAATTTCTCTGCCTCAACACAGGACCCAGCAAATAGAGGAGGATGACAGCCCCCAGAGCAGAGAGGACGTGTTTCATAGCGTGGGTGATGTGGAGGGTGCAAGGATCTTCACTTCAGGGTTTCAATCCAGCAGTAGCAAATAGCAGGTGGGAGAAAACACAGAGAAGGAAAAAAAAAGCTGATGTTTTCTCCATCCTCTCTTTGAAAGGGGAGCTGCAGAAGCGGGTGGGCAGCAGCACGTGCACAGGTACCACAGGTGGGTGCACAAAGGTGCTTGTGCAGCCCCCTGTGCACCTGGAACGATTTTTTTCCTCCCTGAGCAAGGAGGCTGTTTGGGCCCCGTGTGCTTTCATCCTGCTCTGCGTTCCGTTTATCCTCTCTAACCACCACAAGCACCACTGGTGTCTGAAAGCCACCTCCAGCGGAGCCTCCCGGGAGGGAAGTCAGTGCTGGGAGCAGGGAGCTCTTTCCCTGGAGCTCAGCTTTAGGCACAGAGTGTGTTTCAGAGGCATCTCAGCCCACTTAAGGATGCCATTAAGTGATGGCTGCTTTGGTGCCATTTGAAAAGCGCTCTGGTATCCCCAGCTCATTTCCTTCTCTGCTAGGGAAGTTTGATTCTTTCTTTTTTAATTTTTTTTTTTTTCTGGGGCCTTTTGAGGTGTTCAGCCTCTTCCCAGGTGTTGAGGGCGGGAGGGAGCGTGGAGCTGAGCGCAGACCCGCGGTCCAGGGGGCCGGGGATAGAGGGATGAAAGATGCAGCTGCTGCATTTGTAGATAAGATGTTTCTAGAGCCCGTGCCATCAAAAGCACCGAGCACATCGCCAGCGCCTGGGTGGAACAGGAGCTGACATTTCCCTGTGAGGGAGGGGTGACAGCCTTCCTCCCTCCTGCTTCCTGAATCCCAACTGCCAAGTTTCAGGCTTCACCTGGGGCGTTGTGGCTGCTGTGCTGACCGTGGGCACTGTGGACAGACAGCCACCCTCTGCCAGTGGTGGTGAGGGACAGGCAGACAGCACAGCTCTCTGACTGACTTAACGCTTCCTTCAAGTGCCACGCTTTTTACTTTCGTTTGATTCACCAAAAAATACAAAATAATTTCCCTCTTGAGGAATCTCTCGGGCACTGTGGATTTAAAGGTGATGTTGTTCGTGTCAGTTGAACCGTTTGCTGATTCACAGAGCTGGTTGTTAGAGCCTCGCGCTTGTTTGAAGTCAATTTTGCCTGTATTTGATCTTATCTCCAAAGCAGCGATTTTTTCATTTGTGACATCATTGCCATTTTTATGCCAACTCTGTGATGTCACGCTCTGCCTGTGACTTCACCGCGGGGTCAAGTAGAGGGAGAAAGTGGCATATCATAATAGACAAAGCTGTAATTCAGGCAGCAGCTGGTCAAGTAAATTGCTTGGAGTGGAAATGTTCTCTCCAGCTACCTTGAGGAACAATGGAGTGGGACCTCTCAATGAGCCCGCTGTTTGGCCACTGCAGCTCCGCTCTCGGGGAGCACGAGGTGGTGTCACACTTTGGGCCTGTGGTCTTTGTGACTTCTCCCTAAGCTGTGGTGTCTGTCTGTCTCTGGAGAGCTGCGGAATGATCGTGTCTGGGACATAAATGACAAACATGGAAAAGATTTTATAGTTGTTTTGGTTTTTTTCTTTCTCTCCTCAGCTTTTTGGGGCGAATCTGAGGAGAGCAGCTCTGAGATCGAGGCTGCTTTGCGCCCCCAGACTCACAGCACCGAAGCAGACGAATTTGATGATTTCTACGATTAAGATTTCCCCCCCCCCAGCTTGCTCTTGGGAAGAAATAAACAATATCCTCTTGTACAGATTGAGAGTGCCGCTTGGCGATTTTTTTCATCTGTGACATCATTGCCATTTTTATGCCAACTCTGTGATGTCACGCTCTGCCTGTGACTTCACCGCGGGGTCAAGTAGAGGGAGAAAGTGGCATATCATAATAGACAAAGCTGTAATTCAGGCAGCAGCTGGTCAAGTAAATTGCTTGGAGTGGAAATGTTCTCTCCAGCTACCTTGAGGAACAATGGAGTGGGACCTCTCAATGAGCCCGCTGTTTGGCCACTGCAGCTCCGCTCTCGGGGAGCACGAGGTGGTGTCACACTTTGGGCCTGTGGTCTTTGTGACTTCTCCCTAAGCTGTGGTGTCTGTCTGTCTCTGGAGAGCTGCGGAATGATCGTGTCTGGGACATAAATGACAAACATGGAAAAGATTTTATAGTTGTTTTGGTTTTTTTCTTTCTCTCCTCAGCTTTTTGGGGCGAATCTGAGGAGAGCAGCTCTGAGATCGAGGCTGCTTTGCGCCCCCAGACTCACAGCACCGAAGCAGACGAATTTGATGATTTCTACGATTAAGATTTCCCCCCCCCCAGCTTGCTCTTGGGAAGAAATAAACAATATCCTCTTGTACAGATTGAGAGTGCCGCTGTCTAAAAGCGCGGCTCATCACTTCATAGTCGAAGAAAATTTAAATACAAAATAAACATTATTTGGTACTATACACGGCCTTGTTGTATCTGTGCTTTCTCTTAACTGCGACGTGTTTTCCTGCTGCCCCGTGAGACTGAGCCTTTTTGTGCTATATTCATTTTGGGGGGGAATTAAATAAAGGTATGTCCTGAGATGTCCCCTTGCTCCGAGGTGCTTGCTCAATGGTCATCTCTGGGTGCTGTCACCTCAGAGGGTGGGGGCTGTCTACAAAACAAGAGTGCAAAGACCATCCTCTTCTGCTGCTGGTAGGAGGACACAGAGCTGGCTGGGGGTTTGAAAAAAGCCAGCAGGCATTCTGGGTATGCATACATCTGCTGCTGGGAGTGGGCTGGCATGTTTGATCTTTATCTTCTTCTTGCAACAGATCAAGAAGAAGAATTGCATCTAATCGTCCGTTTCTAATTCGGCCCGTTTTGGGAGAGAGCAGCATTTCCATGTGGCAAGTCTCCCTGGTTTGCTGCTTTCCCTCTCTTTGTAAAAATCCACGCTGGCGTTGCTGTGTGGACATCACAGGAATTGGATGACTCTAGGAGCTTCATGCATTTTTAATTTTCTTTTTTTTTAAATTCCTTTTATCTAAAATTAAGTTCATTAAACATGAGATTTTTTCTTCCGAAGGGAGAAACCAGGGGACATATTAAAAAAAAATAAAAAATCTGTTCATAATTACGATAAGTTCAAAAGCAAAAAAACAGCACCCCAATTAAACTCCGCTGCAAAGCAGTGCTGCATCTTTGAATACAGGCACCAATCTTGGGGCCCGGTCCATCAAAAACAATTTTTAAATGGTGACAATATTCAATTTTAATAAAAAGAGTGTGTAGTCTTAAGACGAGCTCGGGAATATGAAATCAAGGCTCACCAAAAGCCCTGAAAATGAGCAGAAATGCTGCGTGCAGCTGGCTGCTGGCTTGCTCTTCATCCAACGTGGGCAGTGGTGGCAGCGTTGAACGTGCCAGCAGCTGGTGAGTGGGCTGCACCACGCACGGAGCCGGGCGAGCGTGTCACCAGGGCTGATGTCACACGAGCCAGCTGGGCTCGACTGAAGGACTGAAGCTGGACTTCACTGAAGGCTTTCATGTCACAGAATCACAGAATCGTAGTGGTTGGAAGGGACCTCAGAGATCATCGAGTCCAACCAACACAAAAAAAAAAAAAACCACACAAAAAACACAAACCACCACCCACCCCCTAAACACACAACAACCACCAAACCAAAAACCAGCCCCCACCCACACAACATCCCACCACAAACCAGTAATCTTGGGCACTAGAGCATGCCCTGAAGAGCCATGTCTACACGTTTCTTAAATACCTCCAGGGATGGTGACTCCACCCCCTCCCTGGGCAGCCCATTCCAATGCTGGATAACCCTTTCAGTAAAGAAATGGTTCCTAATATCCAACCTGAACTTCCCCTGGTGCAACTTGAAGCCATTGCCCCTTGTCCTATCATCTGTAACTTGGGAGAAGAGACCGACCCCCATCTCTCTACACCCTCCTTTCAGGTACTTGTACAGAGCGAGAAGGTCTCCCCTCAGTCTCCTCTTCCCCAGACTGAACACCCCCAGCTCCCTCAGCCTCTCCTCGTAAGACTTGTGCTCCTCCCCCACCACGCTGAGGTCTCTGGGCCTGTTCAACCACAGGCATGTTTGGATGAAGGTTCCCGTGCTCCCTCCCTCCAGAGGCTGGGGAGCTGATACAGCCTTGGCCAGAAAAAACACAGAAACCTCTCCCTCCCTTCTTCTCAGCGTTGACCAGGCTGGCTCCCTGTGTCCCGTGGGACCTGCTGCCCCACAGAGAAGCCCCTGTGGTTTGTGACGGGCAAGTTGGCCAAGGGATGGGAGGTGCACAGAGAGGAGGAGGAGGATGAGGAAAGAAGGCAGCCCACGGGGACCACGTGAGGTCTCCTACTTTCCACGTGCCAGGTGATAGCACAGGCCCTGCCAGGCTGCTGGAGAGGGCTGCACGCCTCCCAGCTCTTCCTTGCCATGGGCAACCTCGGTCAACACCTGGATATCAAAGCCTCAAGGTGGGGGCAATCAGGGACTGCCCTGCAAATTGTGATACTTGAAACCAAATTCTGCAATGTGATGGCAGGATAACCAGAAGGGCTAGTACCCATCGTGCTGCTGCTCTTGGTGGACCACCAGGTAGGTTTAGGGGCTTCTCAGTAGACTTCTTCTAGCAGCATGTAGAGAGGTTGGTGCTGGTCTCTTCTCCCCGGTAATTAGTGACAGAACGAGAGGGAATGGCTTCAAGCTCCAACAGGGGAGGGTTAGACTGAACATTAGGAAGGAATTTTTCACCGAAAGAGTGGTCGGGCATTGGAACAGGCTGCCCAGGGAGGTGGTGGAGTCACCATCCCTGGCTGTGTTTAAGGGCCGTTTAGATGCAGTGCTGAGGGACATGGTGTAGGGGAGGACTTTGTAGAGTGGGGGAGATGGTGGGACTCGATGATCCCAAGGGTCTCTTCCAACCTGAATGATTCTATGATTCTATGTTATTGTCCTTTGGGTACTGCAGGCTCAATGTCACCCAGGAGATCTGTAGCGGAACCAACGTCTGAACCCACCACCCGAGGGGCTGGTGCCCGGGCCGTTGCTCCTTGTTGCTTTTTCCCCATCATCCCTAAGCCACAGTAATTCATTCCTGATGGTCCTGGCCATCTGCTGAGCGTCAGCTCACCGGGATGTCACAGCACAGACAGACTACAGCTACGTGACTTTTTTCAGTGAATGTCAGACCAAGGTTCATCTGGAAGGAGTCTCTCCAGCAGCCCCTGCTGCTAAGTAACGCCGCCTCAAATCCCCGGTGCCTTTGTAGCTTTAAGCTCTTCCTGAGTGACTCCAGGTTCCTGGTGTCAGCCCGCTTTATATCCCCTTGTACGACACATCAGCAGTCCTTGGTGCTTTCCATTCCCTCCGTCCAGCTCAGCCACAGACAGGCGACTCCTGACAGATGACAGATGGCTTGGGGAGCTTCTGCTAAGGCAATCTCTCTCTTTGGGTGTTTAAGCGATAGCCGAGTTCCTCCAAAGCCTTATTTATTATACTCTCATTGTGCACAGGCTCATTAGATGCAAAACATTCTGCCAGTCAACTTTCTTCTGCTCCTTCACAGCTGTCAGGCTGGCAGCCCGAAGATGATGGCAGGTGATGCTGATGGACAGGGGGACTGTAATCAATACAGCCTTAACAGATTGGAATCAGCGTGCCACTCATCGAGGGAAAGTACTGGATGTAACGAGGTCTCCCCGTGTTCCTGCCGTGCATGTGCCGCGGCTCAGCGCTACCTGCTTTTTTCATGTGTCACACACACAATTGCCAGGCAAAACTAGGGACAGGGAACTGCTGGAGAGGGTGCAGCAGAGGCTACAAAGATGATGAGGGGCCTGGAGCATCTCCCTTACGAGGAGAGGCTGAGGGACTTGGGGCTTTTTAGTCTGGAGAAGAGAAGGCTGAGGGGGGATCTGATCAATGGTTATAAATAATTAAAGGGTGGGTGTCATGAGGATGGGGCCGGTCTTTTTTCACTGGTGCCCAGGGACAGGACAAGAGGAAATGGGCACAAACTTGAATAGAAGAAGTTCCACCTAAAGATCACAGAATCACAGAATCTTCTAGGTTGGAAGGGACCTTAAAGATCATCTTGTCCAACCGTCAACCTCACTGACAAAAACAGACACCCACACAACAAACAAGGAGCATCATCACTAAACCATACCTCCCAGCACTACATCAACCCATCTTTTGAACACCTCCAGGGATAAAAGATGAGGAGGAACTTCTTCCCTTTGAGGGTGGCAGAGCCCTGGCAGAGGCTGCCCAGGGAGGGGGGGGAGTCTCCTTCTCTGGAGACATTCAAACCCCACCTGGACACGTTGCTGTGGGACCTGCTCTGGGTGGACCTGCTTTGGCAGGGGGTTGGACTAGATGATCTCCAGAGGTCCCTTCCAACCCCATAGCATTCTATGAAACTCCACCTCACACCCCGTACGTTGGCTGACAAACACAAGTTAGCACCTAGGGGCTGGCAGAAAAATGCTGGAGGAGTTGCGGTGATGGGGTGAGGCCCGTTGGGACCCCGTGTGGGGAGGCAGCCCCGGCCCCACGGAGAGCAGCACAACAGGCAGAGGGGGTGACTGTACCTGGGAGATCTCAGGCAGCAGAGAGCAGCCGCTGGCAGGGAGGCCAAGGGAGCTGGCAGTCGCTTCCTCCGGAGAAGGTCGCCCTGAGAAAGGAGCTCATCCCGGCTCCAAAATCGAACGTTGGACAAAAAAAACCTGTTACTGCTCTTTGTCAACGGGATTATTTTTCTCCAGCGGCTGGGCGAGAGCAGGCTGTTGGGGCTGGGGGTGCAGCCCTCCCGCTCGGCTGCCCCCGTCTTCCTCAGCTTGTCCTCGAAGAGCCGGGCTTTCATCTAGCGAGTACCAGGCACCTCCTGCACCCAGGTCATCAGGTTCTGCAGCATGAGTTTTGCTGGAAGGGTTTTGCAGTTTGTTTTGGTTTGGGTTTGGTTGTTTTATGGTTTTTTTTTTAGCAAACCGTAGCTTGACTTTCCAAGGAAATGTTTGTTGCAGTATTAATATTTTTTTTTTCCAGCGCTTGTTTACACAAGTAATTATAAGATAAGATGGTCGTGTTTCATTTGCATTTGTTAGTGCTGCTGTCTTCTGTTTCCTTTAGCATTATCATAAAAACAACTGATTGCCCATCAATACAAACAAAATGTTAATACTAAGCTGTCTTACTCTACTAAATTCCAGGAGGAGAAGCAATACAATAGGAAACTTCAATCAGGGTACATTTTGTAAGGAACAGATAAAGGACAATCTTTAGCTGATACCACAGATGTGGTGCCAATACAAAGTTGCCGGGGAAATTTATTCAAGTCACAGATTTTATTAAGAGGAATGACAACAGAAAGTGGCTTAACAACAGCTAAGTGAGGCTAAGAATAATGAGAAATACAATATTGGGTTAATTTGTTCTACACCAAGGTAGCAAGGTTCCTCTCCCCTCCCCAAATCAGTGGCATTGACTCAATAAGCACCGCTGAGATTTTGTTATTTTTGTTAATGATTCCCAGGCTGCTTTTTCATGTCCTCGCCCCCATCGCTGCCCTCCTAACGAAGCCGGGGTATAGTGACAGGACACAGCAGAGCACAAAATCTCCCTTGCCTTAATCCCAATTAACGTCTGAAGGTTTAATTCCATTTGAACATCGTCGGACGACTAACTTAATAGTATTTGCTTATGCGACGGGCAAAGCCACGGGACGGGGTTTCTTTACGCTGCCTATTGCGACTGTCACGCATCTCACCAAGCTATTTTCTCCTCACTGCTTCTGTCGGCGTCCCCTCGGGTCCTGCTGCCCCCCAGGCCCTCCTGCCAGCGCCCACCCTTCTTTTAAACCACTGCCAACATCTCCATCTCTCCTTCTGGAGGGGAAAAGGCCTCTTCCAGAGCTCAGTTTCCCCAGCGCGGAGGCAGGCTGACTGGAAGGGGAAGCAGCCCCACACAGCTTCTCCTGCCCAAGTCATCCCGTGGGAGTGGGAAACCATCCCACAGGGCTTTCTCTTAATTAAAGGTTAATTTTTCACACAGGACTGTGAGAAATACCCACCTCACATCATAGAATTTAAAGAGGACAAAGTCACTGAAGCAAAGGTTAAAAAAATAATTTGTTAATACGAAACAGCGCTGAATCGGGTGCACTAAAAATAGATGCACGCTGATCTTTTAGCTTTCAGGTATTTTATACCCTTATCCCGGCCCTTGAGTTTCTGTCTCCCTTCTCATCAGCTGAGAAGTTGGAGCTCACATTCTTCCCGACCGCTTGACCTATTACAGGTTTATTTTGCACTTTTTTCCCCATAGAAGGTACACATACACCTATTCTACGAAATCATTATCCTAAACACACCTTTGATTAGTTGATTATGCTACACGTTATTTAGACTGGAGATGAGGAGAGGGTTCTTCACTGTGAGGGTGGTGGAGCACTGGAACAGGTTGCCCAGGGAGGTGGTTGAGGCCCCATCCCTGGAGATATTCAAGGAGAGGCTCGACAAGGCCCTGGGCAACCTGGTCTAGTTGGGGGTGTCCCTGCTGACTGCGGGGAGGTTGGACTAGATGACCTTTGGAGGTCCCTTCCAGCCTGGGCAATTCTATGATTCTATGATTTCACAGTCTTTGCTACCATCCACTTGGCAGATTTACTGTCCAAGGCTGGTTTCTTTGGCCTTATTGATACTCCCCTACCCTCTGGGTTCCTGTGTGGAAGGCTGTGTTCTAGTCTGTTTCTCTTCACCTACATAACGCTCTGCGAACACGGATCCCTTGATAGACCAAGGGCATTTCTGGAGATTAATTGGATACAATTTCTTAGACTCTACTACTACTAAGGCTTCTTTGTTAGTCCTATCACACTAACAATGATACGTCAATTAGCTGAAGCAAAACTTAGTTCGTTTCCCATAGGACCTTGCCTGAAAGCGAGGACAGCATGCAGCGCTACCTCGGATATCTCAAGGGAGGGTCGAAGGAGGAGGGAGCCAGACTCTTTTCAGTGGTTCCCAGTGAGAGGACGAAGGGCAACGGGCACAAATTGGAACATAAGAGGTTCCATTCAAATATGAGGAGAAACTTCTTCACAGTGAGGGTGACAGAGCCCTGGAACAGGCTGCCCAGGGAAGGTGTGGAGTCCCCTTCCTTGGAGATTTTCAAGACCTGCCTGGATGCTCCTGAGTAACATGCTCTAGCTCTAGGCAATCCTGCTTCAGCAGGGGAGTTGGACTAGATGATCTCTATGTTCCCTTCCAACTCTAAAATTCAGTGAAATTCAGTGAAATATCAGCCCGGTCTCAGGCTTTTCCCTTCACACTGACACCTACATGCCTAAGGAACGCCCCCCACAAGAAATTGAGGGGGTTGGTGAGGCAACGAGCCGCTCACAAGAGGGCAGGGCGAGCGCGAGGAGACTTCAGCCCTCAGCGCTTCCACCTTTCCCCTCAGGCCGCCATGGCGCCCTGCGCCTGCGCGCTCCCCCGCCACCGCCTCTAAGATGGCGCCCGCGCCTCACCCACCCCGCCTCCTCCTCCCTCATCCCCCCTCCCGCCGCGGGCGCGCGCGCTCCCCCATGGTGCCTCGCGCTGCCCTCTGCCCCCGGAAGCGCTGCCCGTGGCCTCTCTCGGTACCGCCGCTCCCCGCGTCCCGGGCCCGCCATGGGAGTCCCGGCTTTCTTCCGCTGGCTCAGCCGCAAGTACCCCTCCATCATCGTCAACTGCGTGGAGGAGAAGGTGAGGGCGAGGCGAGGGGAGCCGCCGCGGGCTCCTCTCCGGGCTGTGGGCTCGGGAGGGTGAGGGCAGGAGCGAGGAGGAGCGGGGCGGCCTTCGGGGGCCCTGGGGGCGGTTTTTTTGGGGAGGTTAAAACGATACCTGGGTCTGCGTACGCTTCCTCGGACTCTTGTTCTCCCAGCAGCTGTAATCACTTTTAGGTCTGACTCGTTGTTTTCGTCAAGTCTTTTCTTTCGCGCATTAGCCTTTCTGGAGCTTCCTGCTCCGCTGTGCTTATTTTTATTTATTTATTTTCTAATGCGTCCACCAACACGGGGTATCGTGCTTGAACCCAAGCCGTAACATAAGGCTGTGATTGTACTCCTTAGTCTCGAGCAGCTTTTTTTTGGGTCTCACTGCTGGTATTATCTACTACAGGAGGAATATCTCCTGTCCGAACAGGGAGCTGACTTTTTCCAAACACCTTCTCTAAAAATCTGGCTTTTTGTGGCAACAGGAAAGGTTTTTTGGTGAAGACTTAGTCCCAGCCGAGCTGCTGGGATCCACAGGTGGCCTTTACCAACTGCCTTCCTTCTTGGTTGCTTTAAGCTGCCTGGTCGCTGCCTTCAGCTTGTGTTTATCCTCCCCCTGGCACCAGCACGGGGGTCCGTAGGGTTACTGGGGGGAGCCCCGGGGGTCCGTAGGGTTACT
>NW_015092359.1:5581094-5626750 GCF_001431845.1 Calidris pugnax
GGGGGTCCGTAGGGTGATGGGGGGGGAGCCCCGGGGGTCTGTATGTACAGTTATGGGAGAGCCCCGAGGGTCTGTAGGGTGATGGGGGTTAGCCCCAAGGGTCTGTAGGGTTATGGGGGGGAGCCCTGGGTGTCCGTAGGGTGATGGAGAGCCCCAGGGGTCCATAGGGTGATGGGGGGAGCTACAGGGGTCTGTATGTACGGTTATGGGGGAAATCCTGGGGGTCCGTAGGGTTATGGGGGGGAGCCCCGGGGGTCTGTATGTACGGTTATCGGGGGAGCCCTTTGTAAGGAAGTAAGGCAGCTGAAATAGTGTTTGTTTATTTGTTTGTTGATAGGCAGGTTCCTAGATAAACCGGTTCCTTTGTGGGCGTCGCGCCGCAGGTTATTCCCTTTGGGGCTAACTTAGCCAAAGCTTTTTGGAGTTGACAAACTCTTGAGTTCACGCTTCCCAAACTGTTTTTCCCTGTAGGCTTTTCCAAATAATTTTTTGTCATCTTGTGTCAGGATGTACTAATAGCTGGGATCTGCTTTTCTTCCAAATACTGGTTTTGAGAGTTTGTGCCCCGGCTGCGGAGCATGTGCTGTGGCTTCTGCCTTTGCGCTGCCTCCTGCCCTTCCCTGGGAGAGATGTGCCTCCCGTCTGGGAAGCCCTGTACTCTCAAGGGGATAGAAACGTGCGGGCAAAGTAGAGAAGAGAGTAAAGTGGTTGAATTGCATATTGACACCGGGCTTTTGTGATTGCATGTACTCCCTGCCTGCCTGCAGCAAGCTCTCAGTGGCTGCAAGTGGCAGGCAGGTCAGTTTTAGTGTTGGGTTCTTGTTACAGTCAGGGGGGTTTTGTGTTTCCAATTCGATTCGCGAAACGGAATCATAGATTTGGATTTGTCAAATGTTGCATGCTTAAAACTGTGAGTTTCTCTTGCTTTTATTACCGTTGTGGTTTCAGTTAGCCTCTCTCAGCATGGGAGAAGTGTACAGTTGATTTTACCTGTAGGGTGCAAGAAGTGAATTTCTTACTCCGGTGGATAGATGAGATTTGAGGATTTGTCTCCCTGGGGGAACAGGCAGAATCAGAACAGAAAAAGGAGGTTTGTGGGTTTACAAGTATAGCTTATTAGCTGCTCGGATGTGTACTTACTCTGCAATAAGCTGTTGGCTGCTAGCAGTGATTGTTCTGGTTGCTTTACCAATCTTGGTTTTTTACATCTCTGATGTGATCTATTCTGGATAACCCTCAGTTGAGAGGGCTCTTGGGGACAGTGTGTCATGTTTGCCTCTGCCTGGGAGAAGTGGGTGGTGAGGGGATCGGGGGGAACAGGGGCACGGTGCGTCTCTACCAGCTATACCTATGGAGCATATACCTGTTGACATGGTATTTGCCTTCTCCCAGCTGGGGCTCTGAGTCTTCAGAGTAGTGAGGTCTGAAGGTGTGTGCACACATCCTGCCCCATGGCTTCCACTCATGCCACCTCATTTGCTTTGTCCCCATTTCACCAAAGCCAGGAACTGACAAAGGTGAACAGTTTGGGCTTTTGCTTACAGTCAGGGTCACAGCTGGCTTGTGTGGTCCAAGCCTTTCCTTCACCAAATCCCCCTCTCCTTCATCATGTCAAAGGTTGGCTTGGGTGAATGACCATCCATTCCAGCTGTTAGGTTAGGCTGTGGGGACAGCAGCTTTGTCAGTTATCTGTCACATTTCTGACTGTGCTGGCACAGGCTTGTCCAGCTGTTTCTGGATAGGACCTTTAAGATCCGTGTATCTGAAAGAAGCCACAATTCAAACAGCAAATATATCTGCGGTCTGTAACAAATAAAAGTTTTCTCAAAGAGCAGAAGACCTATCTTTTTCATCACACTTGTAAACTTTTAGATTAATCTTTATTTAATCAAAACTGCTCTAATGTTTGGGTAAAATAAAGGATTGTATGGCCTTGATTTACTGAGTTCTTGTATGTCCTTTTTTGTGTGTTTAATAATTGAGCTTGCACCAGCGCGTGTTCCTTATTAAAAGAAATTGAAAAATACAACCAATTCCATTGGGCCAAGTTAGATTTACTGTAACTGAAGTGTCCAATCTTGATGTCCTCATCCACGTTGCTTTGTCCCAACTTAAGAGCACGTTGCAATTACAGTAAGGACAGCACATGAAAAATCATGTTCATTACAATTTTTTATATTCAGATCTAATCATAAATTTGAGAGCTGACTAGGGCAGTAGTGAGAAGCTGTAGTTTGTCTTGCTGGAGTTTTTCTTACTCTAGATGGATTTAGACTTCTCTCACGATGTAATCAGCTCTATGTGTATTTTAGGATTGCTTCTAAATCTCTCTAATCAGAAATTTTGTATCTCCAGTAGCTTGTCTCTTTGAAATATTAGAAAGTTGATCCTTGTTCTCTTACCTTGCTAGATTATTTCTTTTGCTTAAATCTGATTAATCTTCTTCTTAAGCTGAGCAGGAAGAATAAGAGAAGATCTTGAAGATAATATAAAATCCAGGAGAGAATATTCTTAATCAAATTCATAAGAATTAATAAAGCTGTAACTAAAGTATCATATTTGAAGATCTATTTTCAATGGTTTCAAAAGAGGCTGTAGATTATAAGTGAACAGTTTAGTTATATCACAAGAGATATCACTCCCAGATACTTAAACCTTTTACAAGGCTGTTACATTAAAAATCTGATAGGTTTATGAGGATGTAATGGTAAAGTTGCTGACATAGTGGTATGCAGATGAAAACTGGATGGCTTTCGAAGCCATCTAAAACAGATCATACTTATTTTGCTTTACCTTCAGAACTGAAAAGAAGATCTGTGACAGGGGCAATTTTATTTCCCATATCACAGAAATGTAAGCCTTTGATATCTTCTGAGTCACAGTTAGCTCCAGCAAGAGGTTTGATGAAAGATCAAGTAGAGCACAAGGCAAGCTTCTCGTCCCGTTATCTGATATAAACCAGAGCAAATACTCTTCTTTTCATGTTGCAGGTCTTGCTTGCCTGGAGGAACTTTATTTAAATTGCAAGTTAGTACAGTGTTTGCACCTGACAATTAGTTAGATTTGACTAATTTGGATGAACAGTAGAAGAAAGATAAGAATTAGCAGAAATTTTACTTATTTTAAAGTGGAGGGACTTCACAAAATTGTCCCGAAATAATTCCATACACCTATAACTGTGAAAAATTTCAATACCAAATAAAGACTTAATTTGCTTTAGAGGTTTTCATTTTTGCTTTTTAAGACTGGGATAAGTTCAGCTAGTTCTGCTGCTACTCCAAGCAGGAAAATTGTATGAAAGTCGATGGTAGGATCTGTAAGGTGGGGTCTTTTTTTCGTTTTGAATCTGATAGTTTGAGCTCTGTGCTACAGATGTAGGAAACTCATTTAATGAGTAGTGGGCAGTAAGTCTGCAAATAGAAGTTCAGAGGAAGTGCTTGATGGTGGTTCATCACCTACCGATAAGTTTCCTGTGAGTGAGAGAACCATCAGTTTTACTTTTTACCTCCTATCTTATGTAATCCTGTGATTGTAGCCTTTATATAATAACATGCCGTTATTTTATTTTATTTCATTTCATTTTATTTCATTTTGCTTTATGGTAAGCTATTCACAAGTACACCTCATTCCAACTTTGTGACGTATCCCTTTCCAATCACAATTTCTCTGAAAAGTCATTTGACTTTTTCTTGATCAGCTCCTGTCTCTTCCATCACTGCTGCTATTGGTGTTTAATTCAGTGGTTTGTCTGTTTGCCTGGTGGTAATGCTTTGAAAGAGAGAATGCTGAGTTGCTCGCAGTCACTGTGAGAGTGTTGCTAATTACCTTCTGACCAAATGAAAAAAAACCACAACAAAACCACAGACAAAACAAAAACCCAAATGGATGGTGAGGAAACAAAAATTGAACGTGGTTGCTAATCCACCTTGTAGAGGAGCCACTCTTTGAAATGATTGCCAGCATTTCAAAACAGTTTGAGATAAGGGGATGAGGGATTTTTTACGTAGGTATTATAGTGCCCACTCCAGACTCTGGGGCTGATTAGAGAGACTCTTCTCTTCACCTAGATAGTTACACGTCATTTACATGACAGCATAAGCAAAATAAGGTGGCGTTATCTATTACTTCCAGTTCAGCTGAGATTTGAGGGGTTTTGTACTTCTGGATTTACCTTGTATAGCTTCGTTCGAGCATCTTGGTGTATTTGGTAGTCACCAAGAAAACTGGTACATACATATATATATATATATATATATGTATATATATACCCAAATTGGAGATTTGGCTGGTGGGATCTGAAAGGGTCTCATTTCTTTGTGTGGAGGAAGCCAGGAAGAGTCCCCTTTCTAGTTAAATCTCGTCACCCTTTGCTCATCAAGATGTGCTGATATACTTTGGGAAGCTTGCCCTGCCATGGGCTGGGCTCGGGTATGTCATCAGCCATAGATTAATTGCTTTTCCTGCCCTGCCTCCCCGTGTCGTGTGTGAAACTTAAAGACTGGTTTGCAGTGAGAAGATGCAGAGGTGCGAGGTTGTTTGCGCGTGTCAATTCGGGGAACTAAGTGTTTAAAGTAGAAAGATTTTGGTGGCCCTTAGTTATCATGTTAAAGTTATGGCATCGTATTATAAACTTAGAAGTCCCTTTGCTAAATTTTGGGGGGGGTCGGTATGGTCCCGGCAGTAGAAGGAGTTGCATTCTTGAATAACATGAGGTATGGAAACCTTTTGTTTATAATGCATGTTGATCAACAGAAATGAAACAGCTCTGCTGTAACATGTCATAATATCTTCTCATTGGGCTAGTTTATAAACATCTTTAAAAAAAAAAAGTGCTATTTTTATAGTGTAGGCATACACTTTCAGGTAATTATGTGGGTAGCTTGTTGCTCTTTTATTTTTTTTCCTACTGCCATTGAAAAAAATAAACTTTGGTGAGTCTGAACATTAATGCCTCTGTTGGTTCTTTGTGATACTTCTCTAATCATGTACTGAAATATTTGTGTTGACTGTGTTCACAGGCTAAAGAGTGCAATGGTGTCAAGGCTCCAATTGATACAAGCAAACCCAACCCTAATGAGGTGGAGTTTGATAACCTGTACTTGGATATGAATGGTATCATTCACCCTTGTACGCATCCAGAAGACAAGTAAGGCAATTTCTTTTGTCTCTTCACAAATAGGATTTATTGATAGCATTTCAGAAGTTGAATTGAATGCTTTATGTTTTAGGCCAGCGCCCAAAAATGAAGATGAAATGATGGTTGCAATTTTTGAGTATATTGACAGGATCTTCAACATTGTAAGACCCAGGCGACTTCTTTACATGGCTATAGACGGAGTAGTAAGTATTGATATATTTAGTTCCCTGTAATGACTGTAAAATTAGGGTAAATACCATCTGCTCTCCGAAGTTCCCTTGGGGATAGTTTTCTAAAATTAAAAACTACAGGTAAAACATACTGTTAATTTAATTTTGTTGAGGGTAATTAAAAGCGTTGATGGGTTTTGTTGTCCGCGGGGTTATATGAGCTTGCTAATATAGTCTGTTGCTGTCTGAATGCTGCTTGTGAAAAGCAGGAAACTTCCATAAGACAGTGAAACTCTGAGACTACTTCTGTTCCTCCGTTCTGTGGCTTCAGTAATAATTTATGCCGCAAGCTGGCAACAACCAGAAAACAACCTGTTTAAGCAAATGCACTTAAAATGGGCAGTGACTGCATTGTGCTGTGGAGTGTTTCACAGGCTACCTGAAGGCTTGTCTTTCTCCATACCCAATTCTCATTTCCCCTCGGTACCTCAGTTGGTCTAATGGAAGATATCCCCTCTTCTTAATAGCTTTGCTTTACTAAATATTTTTCTATCGCAATTGAGAGATGTCCAAGTGGCCTGGCAGAGTGCTGGTAGGCCTCTTAAGCTTTGGTTATTTTTCTAGGCTTTTCAGTTTCTCAAAGGTAAAGTGAGTATCATCAAGTTAAAAGATTTTTAGCCTGAATTCAAGTGCAGGAATTCCTAACGTGTACGTGTGTCTATAGAACTCATCCCAACCAAACATTGTTGTATCTTTTCTTAAAAAGTCCCTGTTTGGGACCGTGTCACAGAAATCCCTCTTTCAATTAAGAGTTTAGGCTGATGTCTTGTTAAACGGTTGTGTAATCACAGACCCACCAATTTCAAAAGACTTGCCCAGAAAGGAAAACAATTGCCCAGGTGCAAGAACTGAACCAAGCATTACGATACCTTTTTTTTAGGCTCCACGTGCAAAAATGAATCAACAGCGGTCCAGAAGATTCCGAGCATCAAAGGAGGGCATGGAAGCTGCTGAAGAGAAGCAAAAAATAAGACAAGAAATTCTGGCAAAAGGTAGAACTAACTGTGGCCGTATCTGAGGTTTTTCAAGTGAGAGTCACCTTGATTGTTTTGAATGCTCCAGTGAGGGTCAGAAAAGGGATGTCTTGCTCAGTGGACATTTGCCTGTGTGTTACTAAGAGAAGGAGGGGATTGCAAGGCTACAGAAGGATGGATTTGTGTTTTTCAAAGTTAAGAACTAAGACAAACCAAAATGTCACTTTTTTTTTTTTCTTCTTCAGTCTTCTGCCTGAAATGGATTTGTGCTGAGTACTCCTAACTCCTTTAGAAAAAAAAAAAAAATGAATAGAAGAGGAGGGATAAGTGCAGTAGTGGGATACTAACCAAAACTCTTATGGAAGGAAGTACAGATTTGTAGGGCTTGATGGAAGGATTGTTGAGGCTTAAAAGCAGGGATGAAATGAAAACAGTACTGCATGAGAATAACCACCTGTGAGCAAGGGTGGTTACTTGACACTGGAAATCCTAAACTCGGTGAGGAAGCAAAGTCAGTGCAGCTTTTTTAGGGCAGCTTTTGTGAGTGACATGAGTGGAGCGAAAGGAGTGTGTTAGTTGAGGTGACTGTGTAGGAAGAATGAATGCCGTAGCCCAAGTGAGAGGACCAGGGTGTAACCGGTGAGTGACATGAGTGGAGTGAAAGGAGTGTGTGTGGCTGGAGCAGTTAGTTCAGGTGACCGTGTAGGAAGAATGAATGCTGTAGCCCAAGTGAGAGGACCAGGGTGTAACCTCAGTAGAGATGAAAGAGGGAGGACAAAGACTTTTTTAACATTTTTTCCTGTAGCGTTTCCACACTACGAAGACCCTTTGTGAAGCTCAGAGATGAGAGAAGTTGGTGTAACCCTGTTTGTGAGCCCAAGTGAATAGATAGTGGAAACATAGGGGAGAATATGTAAGAAAATAATTATTTCCTAATGTTTTATCTCCTTTAGCAAGCTTAGTTTCTCTGATATTTCTTTCACAATCTTTTGACAGAATAGGTAGTGAAATAACTTGTCTGAAGTAACAACAGCATTTGTAAATGTACTAATACCTTATTTTAAGATGAAGATAATGGTAAGAACTCTTTTAGTTTTGTTGTTGTTTGGTTTGTGTTATTGTTGTGGGTTTTTTTAAGCGAACTAACTTTAAATAAGTGTTAATGTTATCAGAGGAGCCATCGGGTTTTTATAATGCAAAAATGTTTTTAATCTTCCATATTGATTTCCTTCTGTTTAATGTTTTTATTGCTCTAGGTGGCATTCTTCCTCCAGAAGAAGTGAAAGAGAGATTTGACAGCAACTGTATTACCCCGGTAAGTAATCTTGCACTTTACCCAGCACTTGCCAGTGGCTGAATGATGGTTTAATTTATTTCCTTCTGTCACTTTTTAGGGAACTGAGTTTATGGACAATCTTGCTAAATGTCTCCGCTATTACATTGCTGACCGTTTGAACAGCGACCCAGGGTGGAAAAATTTGACAGTAAGTTTCACAGTTTTGTACTTCAGGAAAATGAAGGTGATCTGTTAGGCTGGGTTTGGATGTGATTGAAGAGTATAAATTTAGCAGATTTGTCTCATCTTCTGGCACTGTGCTCTTATTCATAATGGACCAACTTGTGCGTTCTGCTTCGGAGAACATTTCATCCTAATAACACAATCTAACAGTGCCGTTTGTTTTGGGTTCATTTAAGAGCAATGAAAAGATTGAATAGTAGAAGCCACAATTTGATGTAATAAGAGTCAGGGTTTTAGGAATACTTTTTATTCTTTTGGGGAAAAGTGTCAAGATACATTGTATATATATTCTTTTCACCATTTCCTTTTTAACTCATTGGCTACCTCAGGTAGGCTGCATTTTCTCCTTTATTCTAATAATGGGTGACAGTAGATGACAGGCAACAAAAATAATACATGTCAGCTTTCTTGTCTTTCTGGACTTGGAGGTTCTGTTCTCCTGTTCCTCAACCACTCCACCCCTACGGAGTTTTCTTTCTGACAACCCTGTTTTTGATCTGGACAAGAGGGCAGAATAATCAGTCTTCTCAGATGCAGCTGTCTTTTATTTTCCCTAAGTTGGCTGTTTAAGAGGTCTAATTAGAGGGCAGTTGACTCTGCTTAATTCCCTCCATCAGACATGAGTTTTGTAAAAGTTAATGCTCATCTGGACACCAGTGTAAGGAAGCGTATAACGTAGTAATGTATCAGTGTGTCTGTGAGTTCAGACGATCTAAAGGGGAGCAGGCGTATGTCTGCTTTATCTGGTAGCTCTCCAGTGTGTATTTTGATTGCCCCAATAATTTGAAAGAAACTTCAAATATGTTAGTGACATGATAATTTCATTGGTATTTGAATCAATATGTCAGCTTCATCCTAGAATTAGTAGAGAACAATGAAGGTCTATTCATTGGTTCCAAACTCTTAAATAATTTAATTTTGAGTCGTAACATTTTAGTTGAAACTACAAATTAGAATTTTAATTATTCATAAGTCAGATTGGGCATGTGATCTATGTGAGTTGTTTGGGTTTTTACTGTGGCAGCATAAATGGTTTACATCATCTGTCAACATTTCACAGGTTATTTTGTCTGATGCTAGTGCTCCTGGTGAAGGTGAACATAAAATCATGGATTACATTAGGAGACAAAGAGGTAAAATCCAAATAAACATGAACATTTTGCTTTAAATTAAGTCACTAATAACATATTTTACATGACTTTGGTTGACTAAATGTTATTTTCTTTTGTGTAGCTCAACCAAACCATGATCCAAACACTCATCATTGTCTGTGCGGGGCTGATGGTGAGTTCTCTTTGCTGGCCTACTAAGCTTTTTTGTGCTGTCTTCTGATTGAGTTGGACTGTAGTTTTTTAGGCTTTAACTTGTATCTGTGTAAATAATCCAGTGTAATTGTTAGTTTTGCAAAGCTCTGTATAATAAATGTGGGAAGACCCATAGATGAAAGGCTAACTTTCACTTAGTTCTACTGTCTGGGTAGTTTGTGGCTGAACACATGTGTGTGTTTACCCTTGCTTAAGGTAGAATGTACTTTTCTTTTTAACTTTTTCTATAAAAAACTTAATAATTTTTATCCTTCATTCTATTTTATTCTTCTCTTTTGATTGGTAGCTGATCTGATTATGCTTGGGTTAGCTACACATGAACCAAACTTCACCATAATTAGGGAAGAGTTTAAACCAAATAAACCCAAGCCATGTGCTCTTTGTAACCAGATGGGTCACGAGGTTAAGGATTGCCAAGGTTTGCCCAGAGAAAAACAAGGCAAGGTGAGAATTTTGCTATTTCTATAATTTTTTTTTATATATAAGCTAATTTATGTTCGATTTTTGGCAGAAACGTAGTGCATATTATATCCCTGTAATAACCTGGCTTGCCTCTTATAAGTAAAAGTTGGGCTTCAGTAGTACAAAAATATTATGCCAAACTTAACATCCTCGCTTGTGCTGGTTTGTTGTGGTTATTTTTTCCACTGGCAAGAGAAAATGATCAGTAACTGAACAGAAATGCAAACTAGCAAAATGCATTCTTGGCATAAAAACGTGAGGAACTGTACTCGTATACCTCTTAACTCTCCCCAGAATAAACCTTTAATATTGAGCTGATGAAACTTCAAGTTGAGCTTGGATGTAATGCTTTTTTCCTTTTCTTTTAGCATGATCAGTTTGCAGACAGTCTTCCTATCGCCGAGCAGGAATTTATCTTCATCCGATTATGTGTTCTGCGAGAGGTATGTTGAAGCAGTTACTAGATCTGTTTTATAGAAATAACATTTTTAAGCTCCATACGCAGTGTTTTCTAATGTCCTCTCTTTTGCATGTCTGTTGCAGTACTTGGAAAGAGAACTCACTATGGCCAGTTTGCCTTTCACGTTTGATTTTGAAAGAAGTGTTGATGACTGGGTCTTTATGTGCTTCTTTGTGGGAAATGACTTTCTTCCTCATCTGCCATCTTTGGAGATCAGGTAGTTGAGAAGATGTTTTCTTTTTCTGGAAGTACACCTACTGTGGTTCTAGATAGTAAGAATCTCATGCTTTTGTTTGTTTGTTTTTAGGGAAGGAGCAATCGATCGCTTGGTTACCATATATAAGAATGTCGTGCACAAAACCGGGGTAAAATTTTTTGCTCTTTCTTGAAAAATACCTGAGTGTTTGCTACAAAAATAGACTTTTTTTTCAACTATATTATTTTCTGATTTACAGGGGTACCTCACAGAAAGTGGTTTTGTCAACCTACAGCGAGTCCAGATGATCATGTTAGCTGTTGGAGAAGTTGAAGATAGTATTTTCAAAAAGAGAAAAGATGATGATGTAACTTTTTTTTTTTGTTAAATTCTTTGAGTTTGATTTTAATCGCAGTCTGCAATGCTCCTTTAGTAGAATAAGAAAAAATACAAACTTTGTATTTTTTTGTTCTGACCTCTAGTGAATTGATTCATATTCTAAAAGGAATTGTGTTTCCTTGGACTGCAAGGCTTGTTTTTCTGGTTGTTGTTATCCCGAGTAACAGCAAAATGAAAACTCTATGTGAGTTCTGTTAACTGCCCGCAGCTTTTTTAATAGCTGCTATGAAAACTAAAGGAAAAATTGTTTTATAATTTGCTGCAACGTGTGGAAGTGCAAGCTGTGAGCAGGGGTGGCATATTTCATATGAATTCCAAGTGTGTTCTTGCCTTGCAGTACCTTCTGCCATTTGAAATGTGTCCGGAGGCTGTCATTCTTTTGGTCTCTGTAGTTTGTCTGTGCAGTTTTTTTGCAGACATATTCCAGTTTATTCATTAAGTGCAGGTGGAAAAAAAAATCTCCTTGTGAATGACAGAAGAGTTATATTCACTATCCAGTCAAAAAATAATGTGCCAGTGCTGGCAAAACTTTTTTTTTTTGATGTGGAAATGTGAAGTCCTCAGTTTCCTTGGCCCAAGAAAAAGAAATATCTTTCCATGAGCCTCTTCTTTTCCTGTTTCTAGAATTTTAATGTCTCTACTATTTTATTTTTTTTTAACTATTTTTGGTGGCTATTGCAGTGCAGGCAGGGAGCTTGTGTCCTTTTTCCTGTTTCTAGAATGTTAATGTCTCTACTATTTTTATTTTTTTTAACTATTTTTGGTGGCTGTTGCAGTGCAGGCAGGGAGCTTGTGTCCTTTGATGCTGATGTCACCTATAAGTAAGGCTATAGCTAAACTTAGTGGATTATGTAAGTCATTAACAAAACTGTGGGGCTTTGATTACACAGGTACATTTTTTTTTTTGCCCCATAGGTTTGTAGGTTTGCAGGGTAGTGTTGAATTTACAGACATAAGAATTGACCTATATCTTATTTAGAACATCACGTAAAAACCTTATGGCCTTTTGGTCAGTAATGAATTGCAATGAAATACTTTTCCAAGACACCTGTATGATTGACTTTTTTTCTCTTTATTCTCTATTTAGGATAACTTTAAAAGACGGCAAAAAGAAAAAAGAAAAAGAATGAAGGTAATTTCATTCCTTTCACAATGGGAAAAACTAGCAAGAATTAACGTGTATGCTGTAGCTTTCAGCAGATGCATTGGTTGAAGCTACAGTTGTTGATCATGGTATTTTCTGGCCTGTGTGTAAACTATTTTTAAAGGTTTTTTTCATGGCTTTTCGTAGACTGGAGCTTTGAAAGAAGAAATTGCATATTAAAGACTTCATGAAAGGGAAAGGAGAGAGAGAGAGTTGAATATGCTGGATGATAGCTTTATGTTGTGTCCTTCAAATCCAGACAAATCTGCATTTTCATGATTATTTAGCAATGCTTCAGCGCGGTCACTGTGCAGGAATTGCTTTTCCATGCGTTAACACAAGTCTTCTCAGCAATTGTATCGCTGAGGACAGCGGAGTTTAGCATGAGAGTTCAGGTTTAAATACGTAGAGCAGTTTGCATTAAATGGATTTGCTTCCTTTAGAGGTGTGTTTCTGAAAAGGCAAGGCTTATCCCAAACTGTAGCTCTCTCACATTCTGCCTGCAAGCACGTGAGTGTGGCCAAATATCTCTCAAATGTAGTAGAGAAGCATTAGCTCTTGTGGGAGCCTTTCTGACCCATGTAAGCCAAATTCTTGAAAATTACGTTATTGGAAGGATGTTGATTTCTCTTTTATTCACAAAATATCCTGATATTTTGTGTGTTCATTTCAACATACCTGAATGTCCTAACCAAGACCAAAACTATGCGTAGCTTCCAAAACTTTCAGGGCACGTGATATTTCCATTATGAGTAATATTTAGAGCTTGTTTTTATTTTTTGGATTATGTGTTCTCTGACTATCTCTAGTAGAGTGGAAGACGTTACTCACTTTGCTTACAAAGATTGCATTCTTCCCAGTGAGTTAGATGAAGTCTCACTTCCCCACAAAGCTGCCTTTCAGCCCACGTAGAAAGAACATGGGCACAAAATGCAGGGTTGGTTTGTTTCTGTTTTAAAAGAGCTTAACAAATTATAGGAATATAAGGGTCTCGCTTCTAAATGCCATCTTAACGTCTGGTTGAGATTATTCAACATAATTAATTTAAGCTGAACTGGATGAATGAGTGAATGATGCTTGTTTTAGATAACATGTTAATCTGAAAGTTGTGAGAGCGCGATCACACTGCTGGGGAGGTGACACATCTTGACACTATACCTGTGTATATTTGTCTTTTAGAGGGATCAGCCATCTTTTATTCCTGGTGGACAGTTTTCCCCTCAGGCTCTGGGCAATCGATCGAGCCCTCAGGCAATCAGTAACCCTAGACAAGCTGCCTTTGAGATGAGGATGCACGACAGACAGAATTCTGTAAGTAGGTGTTCAAAGGGATTTACAGATAGAAGGGGAAATAATCACCTCCCGTGTTACTCTTTGACACCTTTTTCTCTGCCCCACCGAGCTTTCTGGAAAAGCAGACGCCAAAAAATTTATTTTTTTCAAGGAAGTGGCTTTTAATAACCAATTTTTGTGAGACTGCTTAATAAAATTGTGTTCTTTATTTAATGCTGGGTACGATGCTGCTTGTTAAAAAGTTCTGGGAGGGCAAGTGTGAGGTGAGTGTATCCAAGTGCAATACGGTGGCTCTTCTCCCCAAACTTGTTTGGCACTCGTGGAGTTGAACCTCCTGTGAGTGCAGGCTGAGGAACTTCCTCCAGTACGTTGGTGGAGACACAAACTGAATAGCTGAGCTGGAGGTCCTTTATTAGTCTTTTTGGAATTTGTATACACACGCAGACATAGATATTTATATTTTGGAAATTTGTGATTTGCGTATCTACATTTTTATCAGCTGCCTTTACTTTCCAAAGCATTACTTTTCACTGGGAAGAGGAGAAACTTACATCAAATTTTTTGCAAAGGTATTAGAAAGTGAGGAAAAAGCGGTAAGAAGTTGAGTGCTCTCTTAGAAGTCTCAATGGTTAACTTTAAATAACAATTATGACAAATATTTTATTTTCGGCATAAAGCTTCATCCAAACAGTGAAAAAAATTTTTGATTAAAGGTCCTTTTCATCAGCACAGCTGTGTGTTCTGTCTCTTAAGTCTAAATAAATAAAGTATGCTTTTTCAAAGTATAATTTCTGCTGGTTTCCCCTTTAGTCTTGAAACTTTTGCGTGTGGGTTAAGCAAATCAATTCTTTCATGGAATGGGAGAACTTGCTTTTAGCCTCTGTAGTATTAAAATACATTACAAATTAAAGTACATTTAAAAGTACATTTAAAAGGAATTTAAAATATCAATTGTGAAGAAATTTAGAGTATTTTCTGACTATCAAGCAGCATTTTTACAGTAGTCTGCATATGCATTTTTCACTGTTGCTGTAAAATGAAGCTGTAACATAGCTGTAGGACTAGAGAAAACAGTTGTATTCCAAAATTGGAATGTATAAAAAATAACAAGTGTTATCAATTTATCTGTCTTGTTTATTGCATCTTTTTCTTCCTTAAATACATGAACTTTTTGCCTGTATATATCAATGCCTGCCTTTTAATACAAAGATGTCTTCTTTTGCCACTTGACTTAATAGTTAAAGGATTGTGTCGTTTTGGGGGAATTAAAAATAATGCGTGTTATTATCACAAAGCTGTCAATTTTAACTTGAATATAAAATGCCTAATAAATCCTTTCCCCCTCCTCGCCCCCTCCCTCTATTTAACTGTAATCATTTGGACCCTAGACAACTTCATCTCCAAATACCAGCCTCACTCCTGATGGCAGCCCATCCCTGGCAGGAGGAATTAAGCGAAAAGCTGAAGATAGTGACAGTGAACCCGAGCCAGAGGATAATATCAGGTGAAGCCATTTTTTTGTAGCACTTTGTTAGCAAATTGCTGAAATAGATGCAGTCTAATTAATGCCATTTAGCTTAGAGCAGCAGTGCCTTCAGATGCTTTTCTATGATCTTTTTATCCACCAGTAATTAATGTGGAGGGTTAGAATATTCGGTAAATTCCAGTGAGATGTGTAAGCTAGAGCTGTTAAATCTAAGTATCTAGATTAGTATGCGTGCAGGTTTTCATCCTCCAAGCCACTGCTCCCTTTGAGACCAAGCACTAGATTGGCTAGACATTCACTGTGCAGCTTTGATTATGTGAGCTGAATGCCGCTGCTTTGCAGTTGGATTTTTGAGCTGTTTAACCCATAAAGTTCAGTCGCCTTCTCGTGCCCGGTGTTATTTATCTCCACTCTCACAAGATGTTTTCTTCCATCGTCCATTTGTAGCGGGCCCTGTTTTTGTCTAAGATGAGTTCTTTAAATATCTTAGGGAGGCTGATCCCTGGGTGATTAAGGGATAGGGATTTTATGAGCATTAACTGGCAGTGAATTACTGGTGAGTGTGAGTTTATCAAAAGTTTAAATCGAGCTATCGCCCTTAAAGGGTGATGGCCCTTATAATTTTTTGTGAAAGTTTTCATGATAAATATAAGTAGTAAGTTTTTTGTTCTCTGTAGAGCCAGGGGATTTAGGTGGACACGGAATAACAATAAGGGTTACTTAATGTAAGAAAGTAAGTTTTTGTTCTCTGTAGATCCAGGGGATGTAGGTGGACATGGAATAACAATAAGGGTTACTTAATGTAAGATGCCGGTCGCTGTTGTCGTGATGTATTTGTGGTATCCAGCCCATCAGGTCTGCCATTATCAGATATTCTAGCTCTTGTTCTTCGTCCTGTACGTGCAGATCTGAATGGATTGATTGTTGGTTTTAATTTTTTTAATTAAGCAAAATTTTAATCTAAAATCAAGATACATTTAATACTGCTTTCCATCTGAATTTTAGCAGAGATTCGAAAAGAATCTTTAAGAGTTTTATAGCAACTAGTGTGAATTAACTGTGGTGGTTTACAACTAGCAATAGTTTTGACAGGGTTTGTATTGCCAAGCAAAAGGATACGCTACATTCATTTGCAGTTATTTAACCTCTTTTATAGGTCAGAATATTTATTCAGATCCTTTTCTGAGTGAAAAATAATTTTGCGTTTCATTAAAAGTCAAAACAATTGCAAAAATGTACTAGATGCAACAAAGTTGTGAAATTATACTTAATATTCAGAGTAACTTTAAAACTAGAATAAATAGTTCTAGTCAGCTAGCAGATTGGGTTTTGTTACCTTACAGAAAAGGTTTTTGAAATTTATGCAAGTGTCTAGTTGCCAGGGAGATCCTAGGGTCACAGAGTCACAGACTGCAGATGTTCTTGACTCTGTCCTTCAAGACTTTAGCACATGTAGCTCTGTCCTTGCTCACCTGGCTTTCTTAAACTCTGGAAAAGATCTCCTGGTTTCTCTGACCTCCTCATCAGTTTGAATTATATTTGAACTAGCTCAGGTCAGATTTTAAAAACTATCTCTGGAGTGGGTAACCAACTTGAAACAGAAGCAAGGAAAGATCCTTTTTTGCAAAACCAAAAGGATATGCATCATGTAAAAAAGCATAAGTCAACCCCTGGTATGTCTTAAAGGCTGCATACGTTGTGTTTATTGCACTGTGGGATTCTGACAAGTGTGAGTTGATCTCAGAGGTTACTTTTGTGGTTTGGATTCTGTATGCAAATTAAAGTGATCACAGCCTTTGTGGAAAGGGATCTTGCATGATGATTTTCAAATGTGACAATCAATGCCAATTCTGAACTGTTGCGAATAAAATTCTGTTTAAAAAAAAAAAAACCACAATGTTATTAAGGGATTATCTGATTTAACCAGTTCCTAAATCAGATTTGTAATTCACTTTAGTTTGCTTGCATACCAAAGTTCATGTGAACTCTGATAGGTGTGTGTAAAATTCATTCCCTATGGTGAATAGTAAGTTTCAATTAAAAAACAAAAAAAACCCAACAACCAAAAACCCAAACCAGCAAAACAAATCCAAAAAACCCAAGAAACAACCAGGATAGTTTTGAACCAGGATATCACTGTGACTGAACCTAGTGTTAGGTGGAGCTTAATCTTTCTATTACTGAAACTAGCTTTTTAGATGGCAGTCTCTGAATTGAACTGGAATTTTCTCCAAGATCACGTTGTCTGTGTTAGGACTAACAGATTGAAATTTTATGTGCGTATTAATAGCTCCTTGCTTGTGGCACAGCTATTTTCTCAGAATTGAGATGTCACCTAGAGAATGACAAGGAACGCAGCAGATGTAGCAAGTGGATAAAATGTCCAAGGAAGAAAATCTCTAGAGTCTGTAGGCAGTGATTCCTGTTGCTGCCCATGCCCATGACAGCTGTATTCCCCCTGCCTTCTCAGTTTTTGAGGAGCCTGTGTTCTGTGCTTACTGTTGGTCTTCACAGAATATTCTTGCTTGAAATGTGGTACCCTACAGCATAATGTGCTTTTTTTCCTAACGTTACACACGAGGGCTGAGAGATTCAGGTGCTTGTCTGTCAAAGATGAGTGTCTGTTTTCCCCTGCCCCATCCGTAGCCAGACATGAGGGGGAGCTGTGTGAAGTGAGGATAAATGGTGTCTGAGAGTGATCTTTTGACTCCAATATCCATCTGGCATGAAAGGTCGAAAATCCCTGTCTAAAAGGGAACTTGCCTGATACGAGTCAGCAAACAGGAGATTCCTGAGTTGCAGATAGCTCTGGTGGTAACATAGCTCATCTGAACAGCAACAGAATACAGAAATCAAGCTGCTGTTGCTTAATGTTTATTTGCTTTCTTTTCATTTTGAGTAGCAGGGGAAACGATAGCACTTTTCTGCTTGAGAAAGGGCATTAAGAATAGAGGGATGAACTTGATGTGAGAAGGTAAAGATTTTGGCCTGGGGTACATTAAACAAAATAAGGAGGGGGAAGGGTTTCTAATAGTTGGAAGAGTTAAAGACCAAAGTTCAAATGGCACTTTTGGTAGTAGATTCCTGGTAAGGGAGGTGAAATTGCCAACTAGGAGCAATACTGTTCTGAAAACTCCTGACAGCAGCAGGCATGTATTTGAAAATCTATCCTGCTCCTAACAAGTATTTTTGAAGACGTGTTTATCAGGATGGTAGCTTCAGAATTTCATCTGGATTCTCTGTGGTGCCAACCATCAAATTTTATTCTCTTGCTGTTGAGTATCAGTTTTTATGCTTTCATTGAAACTGTATAAAAATGAGACTTGAAGTCGCAAGTGACTTTTTGGCTTATATTTTAATTCAGTTATGTAAATGTGCATATATTAACATGTATTGACATCTATTTGTGTTTGTTATGCAGGTTGTGGGAAACTGGTTGGAAACAGCGCTACTATAAAAACAAATTTGATGTTGATGCATCTGATGAGAAATTCCGTCGTAAAGTTGTACAGTCTTACGTGGAAGGGCTTTGCTGGGTTCTCAGATATTATTATCAGGTACTTAAAAATTTATTCTCTGAAACGTCAGTTTTCTTTTGTGTCTGCGCTCTTTCTTTTCAGGAAATAATAATTATCCATTGCTCATTTTTGAGAAACAGTGCTTTTTTTTTTTTTTGAAGATATAAAATGAGTGCCCATTCTATTTGGCACTCAAGATTTGAATGCTGTTTTTGTTTCTCACATACAGTAATGGCACTTGTTAGTTTATTAAGGACTGGTGCATATTTTTGCTTTGCAATACGTGGCGTGGTGAAATTACAGATGACTAAATGGGTGAACAAAGGACAAAGCCTGTGAAATTCTAGTAAGAATTTGAAAGGAACAGAGTTGTCAGTCTTCTCCGTAGATTGTAATGATGTTCTATGAAGTGTATTGTGATTGAAGTAATCTGTATCTGATTTAAATCTTTTGATAATTGAGATGTCAGATTGGCAAGAGATTAGTTAGACATATTGGGGTTTCTTGCACCGATGGTTAATAACTAGCTTCGTGCCCTGCAGACAAAGTAAGTTATGTTGTGTGTGTGACCTGGGAACAGAATGTGCTGGAGCCAATGAAGTTTATCTGTTTGAGCAGGGCTTTGGAGCTTGAACACAGTGCCAAGTTGATAAAGCTGCACACTTTTCCTAGGTGGCTCACACCTGTCCAACCTAGAGCACAAGCAGGGCAAATAACTTGTGTGCCTGCAAAAAAACATGCAGTCTTAAAGCTAGTTTATTTTAACGTGTACTCCTTTCCACCCTTCCACCTTGGAACAAACAGGGAGTGTGTTCCCTTCCACTGTATGAATGAGTTGAGTTTGGGCTCTGGCTTGGATTGGTATGGTGGATGAAAACCACAGAGTTGAAGGTTTGCAAATCTGTTCCGGTTGATCTGCAGCAGAGCTGAGTTCTCCTCCTCCTTGAGTAGCTCCTTCTGCAAAGGACAAACATCGCCTCGACGCCCTGTGATCCTGCACACAGTTTAGGTCTGCTGAAAGCAAGCCGTGTTCCTCTTAACCATGGGGAGATACACTCCTAGAACTCCATAGGTGCCTGTGTCCCTCCAAAGTGTGTAAATGGATTTTCAGATTAGCTGTAGGGGTCTAGTTGCTGAAGAACTGTCGGTGTGACCTTCAGTGATGCAGCAATACAAAAGCACTGCAAAAGGCAGTCTGGATTTTAAGGGAAACTGAAGGGCTTAGACAAAGGGAGCACCTGGCAAAACTGAGATAATATTTACAAGGTGCCTGAAATATTTATACTCATTTGACAGTTGTAAAATGAAGTTTGTTTTATTCAAAGAAGTGCGCGTGGGATGTGTGTTCATTGCGTTATGATCAGAGGCTGTGCCCTGGTGCAGATGTCATCGTGTGCTTTAATAACTGTTCAAACTGGGATTGCATTTGCATGTTGAGAGATTTGTAGCTCTAAATGTATAGGAGCTGGAAGACAGGCATACACTGAACTTAAAACAATATGGGCAAGTCTCTATCCAACACTCGCTAGTTTAGCTTCTGAAATCAATTTAATTATTGAGGTGCGTGTAGGTGACTTCTTCTGAGTTTGTAGATGTTCTGGCAGAGGTAACTGATGCGTAGAGAAGTGATAGATGGTAATGATTGCAAAGGAAATAAATTGGTGAGGTTGACAACAGCTTCAGGCTTCAGGCAGGACCATAGTGCTCTCAAGAAAATTGAGGAGTGCCAATAAGACCTCAAGAAAAAATGACTGCACAGAAAATATTTTCGAGTTTAGAAATGTTCCAAAGGAAAACTTGGTGAAAGTACACAAATATGGTTAGGGCTTTTTTTTTTTTTTTTTTTTTGGTACTGTTTTGCTTCACATTCAGACGACTCAAAAAGAAGGCAAGCCTCTCTCTGGGCCTTGTAAGAATGATATTGCAGACTTGAAATAGCAACGAAGTAGTTGCACGTGCTGCTGTTTGTACATGCAGAACAGAACTGTGTGTGGGCAAAATCCCATAACCTGCTATACATTGCATCAGTATGGAGCAGCAGTCAGATCACTTTCTGCCCATATGGAAGTTAGATGGGGAAGCTGTTGGACTGGGGGGAATTTCAGAATAGGTTTGCCTGAGGGTTTTTGTGTGTTGTTTTCTGTTTACCGTAATAATAATTGCTTCTAGTAACTACTGCTCGTTGTCCATAAAGCTTCTGACAGAATAGATGATGTGCTCTTCGATCCTTATAAAAAGCTAATCATGCAGAGCATGTTCCACTAGTGGGAACATCTGTCTGGAGAGGAGAAAAAAAAAAAAGGGGGGGGAAGGAAAAAAAAAAACCACAAACAAACAAGAAAAGAAACCAATCCACCTGGCTTTTGAAACATACTGAAACCATCTGAAGAACTGCATCTAATAATTATAGTCTCGGTAATTTTGTACCAAAAATACCGCTGGAGGAGCCCCGTTGACATTTACGTATTCAGAATTGGAAGTCAAAATAGTGGGCTTTTATTTCAAGTGGTACTGCTAAGAAAAATAGCTGAGGAGGTGAAAACTTGACTTAGACCTCCTAGAGCCACCTTTCCTTTATAAAGTGCATTGTGTTCTGATTTGTTTTGAGTTTACTTTATTTTCTCCTTTTTGAGGATTATTTTTCCTCTTTCAAGTGAATGCACTTCTTATTTCCCAATATTCAAGACAGAAGAATAAGAGGGGAAAAGCAAAATGTTAGTTGAAGTGTGTATTAGTCTTTGTACTGAATTGAAAAGTAACAGTTAAAACTAGAATACTTTTCAACCTGCAACAAATATTGTTCACATTTTCACACCTTGTAGAGTGCATCAAATCGGGGTTCTCTCTCCTGTATTCCCGAGTTAGTGGTGGGTTTTTGCATTGAAATACAGTAGTGCAAACTGTGTGCTGCCAGAAAAATACTGCTTCTGTTCCTGTTGAGACCTCTGTAGTGGCTTTCTGACTGTCACGATTCTGCCGTCCTAATTGTGTACAATAACAGAGAACTTGGAAATTCCTGCTCGGTGTCATCTGTGTGTATTTCCCTGTTTGAGATGTGGTAGCAACTCTACACAAGTTGAAAATGTGTCCAGTTGTTACAGGCTCCTCAGTTTAGCCCAGGGACTGGTGAACTGTATGGATAGACTGTGATTTCCTACTCTTCGAGGGTTCTCTGATCTCCTGTATTCCCGAGTTAGTGGTGGGTTTTTGCATTGAAATACAGTAGTGCAAACTGTGTGCTGCCAGAAAAATACTGCTTCTGTTCCTGTTGAGACCTCTGTAGTGGCTTTCTGACTGTCACGATTCTGCCGTCCTAATTGTGTACAATAACAGAGAACTTGGAAATTCCTGCTCGGTGTCATCTGTGTGTATTTCCCTGTTTGAGATGTGGTAGCAACTCTACACAAGTTGAAAATGTGTCCAGTTGTTACAGGCTCCTCAGTTTAGCCCAGGGACTGGTGAACTGTATGGATAGACTGTGATTTCCTACTCTTCGCAAGAAATTCTGTTGTGCTTGGTTTTAATTGGACTCGGTGCATGTGCTCGTGTGTTGGTTTTTTTTCCCTTGGGGAGGTGGAGAAAGGCCATGAGGTGTGTTACAGTGTCCTGAAGCAAAGGTTAAGATTCTGCTGTAAGGTCTTTTTGTGTCGTTATGGTGCTAGGTACTGTCTCTTTGGCTGTCTCCCTTAGTGACTCAAACCTAGCACATAGCATGAGTACTTGGGCATAGAAGTCTTTCTGCTGCTCTGTGCTGCCGAGGAAATGCCCGAGGTCTCCATTCACTCTCTAGTCTGGCTATGAAAAGTTAAGTCCCAACCTGAAGTCCAGAGTACCTTTAGAGGCAAGAGCTCTTTCTTTTCTAATCGTGGGGACTCTTCTTTCTCCTGGTTGATGCTGGGCTAAATTTTGTCATCTTTAGTGACTGGGCTATGCAATTTTTTTTTTTATTTTTTTTTTCCTTTTCTGATTTGTCTGATTTTGTTTCTCTGTCCTAGGGCTGCGCATCCTGGAACTGGTATTACCCTTTTCACTACGCTCCGTTTGCTTCTGACTTTGAGGGTATTGCAGACATGCCTTCAGATTTTGAGAAAGGCTCAAAACCGGTAGGGCATCTCTATTTATTTATTTATTTATTTATGATTTGGCACCTCATTAGAAGCGTTCTACATCTGCTTGTTTAATTTCAACAGTTTAAGCCTCTTGAACAACTCATGGGAGTATTTCCAGCTGCAAGTGGAAATTTTCTGCCACCAACATGGAGAAAGCTCATGACAGATCCAGTAAGAGTCCTTGTTGTGTTCCTCTCGTTAAGGTTACATTGTCTTGCAGTTGTGCGAGCATGACTTGCTGCTTCTTACTTCAGGCAGGAAAAATAATGGAGACCAGGAAGCCACATTTTTTGGTAGATTGCAGAGATTCTTCGCAGGGGGGTTGGCTAGATGATCTCCAGAGGTCCCTTCCAACCCCATATCGTTCTGTGACTGTGAAGTGCCCTGCTACACTTTGTGTTTAAGTGGCATTTAATAAAAGATGTTTCTATTAGTCAAAGTTCTTTGCATCTTCCTTAGCTTTGTGTTTGCTTGCCCTCTGTGGAGTGCAGTACTACATGGCACTCTCAATCATTTCATAATTGCCTTCAGTGATATTTTTATTTTTATTTTCTCAAATACAGGAATCAAGCATAATTGACTTCTACCCTGAAGATTTTGCTATTGATTTAAATGGGAAGAAATATGCTTGGCAAGGTGAAATTCCAACTTTCGGGGGTTTTTTTGAGCTTTTTTTATTATTTTCTCAAATACAGGAATCGAGCATAATTGACTTCTACCCTGAAGATTTTGCTATTGATTTAAATGGGAAGAAATATGCTTGGCAAGGTGAAATTCCAACTTTCGGGGGTTTTTTTGAGCTATAGTATACTCACCTTAGTCTTAAAAATCTATGTAAAAATAGGAAGAAAATGGAAAATTATCTTAGTGAGAGAGTCACACAGGTAACTTGTGTTACTTGGTGTAAGGGAGAAGTATTTTACAGCAGGTGCATTTTTGAAAAGAAATCAGTATGAAGAACAAGTTATGATTCAGTAACTGATTTAGGATTGGCAATGATTATTAGTAATTTCAGCAGTCATTTTAGATTTGTTAATTTGTCCTGAACTAGATAAATCATTTTTCTATTTTTATCAGTCATACTGTGTAATTGTCTTTTGTCTCCTTTGCATTTAATTAATGGATCTTGTTCTGTTCAATCAGTGGCTCATTAGTACCTTGCAAAAAATGCTTTGGGGAATACAGAAATGTTTGGATGCGTACAAAGAATGAAAAAACAGCTACAGTATTTAATGTAGCTTCTTCTTTCTTTAGACAAGGTTAATTTTAAGGGTCTGCCAATTTTTGTGGCTGTTTACACTATTCGACCAATAGTGTAACATCTCAATTGTAGGTATAAATAATTATTTTGGCACAAAATGAAACACGTGAGGTTCCATCTGAGTGTAAGAAAACTCATTTTTACTCTGAGGGTGGTCAGACACTGGAACACCTTGCCCAGAGAAGTTGTGGAGTATCCTTGGAGATACTCCAAACCCAGCTGGACATAGTCCTGAGCAACCTGCTTGGGGCAACCTGAGCAGCCCATCACCATGAGGGTGGGGACTAGATGATCTCCAGAGGTTCCTGCTGGTTCTTCCCAAGTTCTGTGATTCTTCCCCCAAGACAGCTTGCCTATGTTTTTGAAATAGCCACAGTCAGACACATGAGTATCTTACTCGGGACAGTGTTCCAAAATCAAAGAGAATATTCCTAGGTATTTTGAAGCATGTTGCATAGCAGGTTTTCTCTTCGTAACCTGAAGCTCTTTCTTACCCCTGTTGTAATTTTGGCAACTTTACTTAGTCCTTTTGTCCAGTTATCAAACCTACAGTAATGGTTTAAGTAGCTCTCTCATGCTTTCAGCAGCCTAGAATATTGCTTTTGATTCATTTAATGCTTAATTGCATTATGAACTCTTTGTTCTGGATTAACATCTGAGTCTCATCCTTAAAAAACAGTCGTGAAACAAGAAATATTTCCCAAGCTGGAAGTACAGAGTATCTCTGTTGAAAAGCATCTAGTATATCTGAGATCTGCCTGCTGGTAGAGCTGGTGCAGACAAATACAAAACTATGAATATCAGCTTGGTAGAAAGCCTTTGCTGTCTTCTTGGTCAGGAAAAGCTTTAGCGCTCATGGTAAGGGAAGTAAAAATTAAAATAATTACTCCAGCTTCTAACCAATAATAAGGGTGACAGAAGTAAATATCTGAAGAATTTCTTTGTGCTTTTTTGGATTTTATAATAGAAGAAAACGTAGACTGGAGCATACCAAGGAAGGCTATTCTCCAGCTTCATCCAATAAGATTGAGCGGGCTCTGAGATGAGCTGCTCAGTGAGGGATTTTGATCCTGAGAGGAGCCTCCATGTTATCTTGGAGTAAAATTAATCTATCTCCATCTATCTATGGAATAAAATTAATAGCTGGTATGAATAGTCCCTGATGGATAATATCTGTGTCACCTCACTGCTGAACTTGGAGTGATTTCTTCCATTGTTGTCTCTTAATAATTTAATCTGAATAAAGTAGTGTTGAGTTCTGTCAGTTCTGTCTGTGGCAAATGAGACAAATAATGACTGTCTTAGTGAGCTCATCTTGTTCCTAAATGAAGCAGGTGTGGGTAGAGGTTACTGCTTCCCAGTGCCTTCCCAGGACTGGGGAGGGGAGGAGGAAGAGGATGGTGGGATGCTTTGAGATCAGCTTCCCTTTTCAACCTGTACTGCCACTGAACTAATTTTTTTTTCTAAACAGCCCGTGTGGTCACAACCTCTAAAACTGCAGGGTTTTCTTTTCTGTCACTGATGAAACAGTTGTTTCTCGGGGAAAGAATCTATTGGAGCTTTCAATGCTAGTGGGTTTTTTTGTTTTGTGGTTTTGAGGGTTGGTTTGCCCCTTTTTTTTTTTTTTTCTTTTTCCCAACAAGTGTGGAAAAAAATAAATGTTTGCTTTACTAGGTGTTGCGTTATTGCCATTTGTTGATGAGCGACGCCTTCGAGCTGCCCTGGAAGAAGTCTACCCTGACCTCACTCCTGAAGAAAGTAAGAATTGTGATATTTTGTTACAATTTGTTATTACTATTGTGTTTAACCCTAAATGAGCAAGGTATAATAGATGTTTGGTTGGATTGAATTGTGGCAAGCTGTACCCTCTTCTTCATGGACGGTGGCTGATAATTAGAATGATCCTTGATGGGTTTGTTTTTGTAGCTTTCGCTTTTCTTTTACTCAAGGAGACCGGGCGTAAGACTTAACCTGAAAATTAGATGGCAGCTTAATCATATGAAAAGCTTCTACCAGTATCCACTGTCAGAGTACTTGTTAGATGAATATGTTACAATCAAAAGAATAAACTGTTTCCGTGGTTAGAGTTGATGGTAAAGCTTGATAGGTGTATTGACTGTTCTGACCAGTAGGCTGCTGTGTCCAGTTACCTGTGAAGCTTCGTGTTAGCTTATATAGGCAAATGTATGTGTTACTTTCTCCATTGTACAAAAATAATAGCTGGTTCTTGTAGGTAAACTGCTTGGAAGGTGTGTGGGTTTTGGGGGGTTTTGGTTTGTTGGCTTTTTTTTTTTTTTTTTAACCCAGCCTTTCTGTATCTTCAACATTACCCTGTTCTCCATTCAACATATCTACCAATGAACACAGGATTCCCCTTTTACTGTCTGCCAGCTACCCTGGTGGCCAGAGACCTTCTTTGGGCCAGAGACACTGTCTTTCTGCTCCTCTCAGGGAACATTCAAAGCTTTCTCCTCAAATCACAATGAAGCTTTCCTTTCGTGGAGAAGTCAACAGGACGGTGTGCTGGTCTACTGTATTCCTTCCTTCCCTCTTTGCTCTCAACTCTTCATTCTCTTCATCTTCTCTAGGCAGAAGAAATAGCCTCGGTGGTGATGTTCTTTTTGTTGGAAAACACCATCCACTTTGTGACTTTATCGTAGAACAGTACAAGACCAAAAATACGGAGGTAGGTTCTACTTGTTCTTAAGGGAGTGTGTAAATGGGGAGGGTGGAGGTCTAATGAAGTGCTTCAGCTGAAAAATTATTTCTTCCCTAGCCAGTTGATATACCGCCAGAGCTGTGCCATGGCATCCAGGGAAAGCTCACGCTGAACGAAAACGCCGTTCTTCCAGATCAGTGAGTATGGGTTGGTTGATGCTAAAGGACATTTTCTTCAGTTAGGTCTGCATTTATTTAAGTAAAAATATCTTTGCTCCCACAATAAGAAATGTTGAACTCCTGACAAAGCAATGCATTGGACAAGATGATCTTTAAGGTCCCTTCCAACCTAGAAGATTCTGTGATTTAGTTCTGAGACTAAACGTGCTTTCCACTAGGTTTCATAGTAAGTACATATTATCATCTGCATATGTGAAACAACAAGCAAGTAAAACTTTCATTCTGTGATTCTATCTTTTTTATTTCAGATCTAGGCTTTTAAAGCAGCATCAGAAATCTTTAAAGCACTCTAATGTGTGTGTTTAATTGCTGATGAATCTTTTTTTGTGTGTTTGTCATTTCATCTGTGGAAGACTGATTTCTGTGTATTTAGTAACGTTTGAACTTTAATAGGTAAACAGGGCCTATACAAGTGATCAGTGGCCTTATTCAGTAAGGTCGTGTTGTTTTGGCCTCTTTGCTTTTGTATGAATGTTAATTTAATGCAGTCTGATGTGATGTTCAGTAGTGTATCCTGTTTAAAAAAAATCCAACCCAACAACTCTGCTTTTTACATGCTAATCTTAATTGCATTAAAGGAAAATCCAGATAGAGATATATTAGATATATTTTGCCATTTTCCATTTAGCCTTTAGCACTAAATTCAGGACTGTTACCAGCTACACATACAAAAAATGCTAATATTTTTTGTTTTCTAGATAATGCATTTAGTTTGAGAAGTTATCAACGTAATCTTCGCATTGTAGGATATGCTTTCATTTATCTAACTTTGCTTAGAGGCATAAGCAGGTGTTCAGTAACTCATTTGCATTAAATGCACAAACACTCTGGTTTTGTTGGACAGATAATGTATCCTAGGTCACACTCACTAATATACATTTCTCTATTCTTGTCATGGCTTCTGAAGAATATGAGGAAGTCAGAGCTGTTCTTGGAGGGAACAGCAATGCAGGCAAAAAGACTCTTCTGGCATTGTTTTCCCTAGATAGAGCCTGAGAAATGGGTATTTTTATTATTTTTTTTTTACCTAGAGAAGTAGTTTGGTAGGAATTCTGTGAAGATGGGCAGGCATTTATATTGCCACTTCAGAGTAAGTCTTACTTTCCTAAAAAGATTTGGGTCAAATTCAACCAATATGAGTGCAGCTTGTGGCCTCTGTGTGTAACGTGGGTCTGTGGCAGTTGTGTGCAGTGGGGGGAACAGAGAAATCTGCTTTCTGATTGACAAGAGTAATCTTCTCAAGCGTGTTGTTTGTCTGCTTGAATCTGCTTTGTCTGCTGAAGGGGTGAAGTTTTCTGGAGGAAAGAAGGAAAGGGTTAAGATGCAACTGCATATCAGCCTATGGAATCTCCGAAAGGAGATTCTTTAAGTGCTGTGTACAACAGCTACTAATATTTTAAATTTTTTATTTATTTTTTTTTTACTTCAAAGCCTTTTTCTTCCTAGTGATGTTTGTGCCTTCATGGTGCTGCATGTGTATCTGTCTCTCTGGTCTTCTGGTGCCCTCTTACAACCTCTTGGCTTCTGTAATCAAACCCTAGGGGTACAGGGAGGTTTCCAAGGTGCAGAGCAGTCCTAAGGTTTGTAAACAGCCTGCTGGGCAGTGAGGAGTGAACCCACTGGTAGACACTAGAGAATCCACACAGATCAGCTGCAAAACTGCTCACGCTGAGAAATAAGGATCCAGTAATTCTTACTGCTTATAGAAGTATTTGATTTAAGGGAAAAGCAAGTTAATTTTGAAGTCCCTTTTATGTGTCCCAGGCTTAGTTGACAGAGGAACAGGAGCGGTCGCAACAGGAGGAGTGGAGCAGATGGTGAGAAGTGTGTTACATCACATTTTGACAGGTTTTTCTCTTTACCAGGACAGTGGAGTCTCCTGTTCCAATGCTACGTGATCTTACACAAAATTCTGCAGTCAGGTGAGTAAACTCTGGGGTTTAATGCAACAGCCTACAGAACATGGCACTCAAAACTAATTTTATTCTGGTGTTTTGTGTTGTTGAACTGGCAACGGAATCCATCTCTTTATAAAATTTAAGCTTTTAGATTAAACGTTGCTAGTTTTCTGTGAGAATTGAGTCAAAATATTATGTTGTAACAACGTTGTGTTGTTGGATTAGGGTGGTTAAGCAGAGTATGCGTAGTGGTGTGCCCTGCAGGGATGTCCAAAATAGTCATTTCTCAGTGTGAGAAATGGATTGGAAGCCCTCCAGCTCTTGATTTTTGCCCCTTGGATTTTGATAATCAAAATATGTTGTAACAACGTTGTGTTGTTGGATTAGGGTGGTTAAGCAGAGTATGCGTAGTGGTGTGCCCTGCAGGGATGTCCAAAATAGTCATTTCTCAGTGTGAGAAATGGATTGGAAGCCCTCCAGCTCTTGATTTTTGCCCCTTGGATTTTGATGCGTTTTTACTCCTAGCAATTACCAGAGCACGCCTGAGAATATAAGTTTAATATCTTTAAGAAGTCAAACAGTAATGCTGACTTTGCCTGAATGTGATGTTTGGGAGAATAACAAGGAACTTCATAATGAATAAAAAAACAATGCATGGTTTCCAAAAGTAAATATTGTAATCACAGAAGATTTTAATTACTCTTGCACTTGACAGCAAATTTCTGTAGATCTAGCATGTTGTATACCATTGTCACTTTGGCACAGTATAATAGGTATGTAATGCCTGAGCCTATAACCTTTCACTTCTTGAGCCACATAAGATACTTGAGACACTGAAAATCACTTGTGATCTGTCTGCATAATTTTTTCCTCCAAGGAGGCATAACTTGGTTCAACTGGAACAACTGCCTACAGGCAGTAAGAAATGCTGAGTTGTGGCTTCTCAGGATATTGTAGAAAGGGTGTTTTGAAAAGGGGATTTAGTTGCTTTGAGTGATGAGTTAAAGGTAGTTTTTAGCTTTGTTTTACGCTTCTGTCTGTTTCTCTATTGCGAGGATTTCTCTTCCTGTCTTTTGAGATGGTATGAGCAGTCATGATTCTGTTCTTCAGTTCTTGGGACTTTGGCTGAATTTTCTGAGGGACCATTATTCTCTTTCCTTCGAGTCTCATTCATTCTCTGTGCTGAAAAACAGATATATTTCGGCTGGAAGAGTGAGATTATTCCACTCGGTTTTTGCTTTTATCTTTCTTGGCATCCCAAGCATTTTTCTGTATCGAATGGTAGAGTAGTGAGAGAGCTGGGATCAGGCTGGTGCTGTGTACTTCAAACATGTCCCTGGTGGGACCTACCTGAGACCTGGATACTTAAACCAAGAGATTGGAATTGCTAGGGGTGTGGGTGTGTTTTCCCAGAGCACACCCAAACCGCTATATAGTGCGTTGTAGCAGTGGAAATTAAACTTTCAGACACTTTTTGGCCTAGTAATACTGTCGCTCAAAATGCAGGGTCTGTGAGATGCCACTAAAAAATATGTGTATTCCCCTCCACGAGAACTGCATGGAACTGCAAAAGCTGCCTTTCAGGATAAAAGCTCCCTGGCCCAGGAAATCCCACTTCTAAGTTTTGCACCCTTTTGACCAGACCACATAGCAAGCTGATATCCTTCCTGTCTGTATTGTGGCAGCCTTTGAACTTAACAAAGTACAATCAGGGCTTTGACTAGAGGATTTGTACTCAAGGGTCTGCAGAAGATGCTTTCATTACCATACGTAGGACTAGTGTCTAGAAAACAGTTCAACTTTCTTTTAGGCTGGCTGTTGATACAGGGAAGGAAAAAGATCACCCTGTGGAAAATAATTGAGGCATCCAAGTCCAATATAGTCAGTATGTCCATGTGCAAGAAATGGACTTTGCGGTTTAAATCAGGGGTTCTTGAATCTTATCTTTTCTGTGTCATACATCACTGTTAATAAAGCAGCAATTACTTTTTAATCTTGCTTGTCTTAATTATCAAGTAAAATTAATCCTCAAATACTTTCTTCCAGTATCTCTTTCAAAGATCCACAGTTTGCTGAAGACTTTGTTTTCAAGGCTGTAGTGTTACCTGGTGCAAAGTAAGTATCGGTTGACAGTTTTCAAATAATTCCGTTTTCTTTCGTTAGTCTGAGTATTTGCTCTGATAAGTATTTATGGAACTATTTTTAATGTTAAGGAAACCTGCTCCAGTTCTGAAGCCAGGAGACTGGGAAAAAACCAACAACGATGGCAGGCCTTGGAGACCACAGCTTGGTTTTAACCGAGACAGAAAACCAGTCCATTTGGACCAGTCGGCGTTTAGAACTTTAGGGTAAGACCAGCAGTGTTGTTACTGACTGTCTTGCTGTGATGACTATGCTCATTTATTGCTTTCTTTTGTTTTTTTTTTAAATTAAAAAAAAAAAAAAAGCAACACCGCAAAGGGGGTGGGGGTAGACTGTCAGAGATTAGGTGCCGATGTTCCATGTTGGAAACTTTGGCATCTGAGACTTAAATTCAGTATTGATGAAAAGTGTGTGTTACTATAACTGTGCAGTAATGCCTTGCATTCGTCATGATTTTGGGGGGGCATTTCTAACTAGCTTTCCCACTTCTTTTTGTCAACTTGTTTGGTGGTTACTTGCTTGAAGTACAGAAGGTAGAATAAGAATATTGCACACAAATGATAATTAAGACTACTACGAAGACAGGATTGTCTTTTATGCTTTAAGAACAAAGACATTTTAAAAACCCACATATGGACTATGTGTTAAACCATACAATTCCTTTGATTGTCACTTTTCAAGGCATTGCCACAGTCAGTTTTTATTAGTTCTTCAAGAGTCCCAAGTAACTTTCTCAGGTGCTGCAGTGTAGTACGAGAATGCCTCTAAGTGCAGGATGAGAGAATGAGCTGGGGTTCCTTACTAACAGATAAAATGAAATGTTTTTCCTTACTGGGGAGGGCAAGGAGCCACATGTTTATCGGTGCCAGAAAAAAAGGCTTTTTAAACGAGGTTGTATTACTAGCAAATAAAACTCTGTGAGCAACTGAACACAGGTGTCTCTTTAGGAAGAGAAAATACTTTCTTCTTCATCTTATGGTTCTGGAGGAGCTGGAAGGAGAAAAACCAACACCCTTCCCTCCATTCATGTGTTGGAAAGTGTAATTGTTCCAGTGCTACACTTGGAACCATATCCTGTGCTTCCATGTCATAGTTATTAAAAAAAAAAAAAACAACACAACAAGCAAAAACAATATGTATAGCTGTGTTACTGATCATGTCTCATTAAATTGCTGTCGAGGGTGGTGGACACCACGTACATCAAAGTCTTAATGTGAATGTAGATCTGCACAGGAAAAGCAGCCATGGTCTGGCAAATACTGGCATGCTGATATTTGCCGGTCCCGTGTCTCTGTCAACTCTAATTAGTTTTTACTGAACTCTTAGACAATTTGGAGGAAATACACGGGGCGTTTTTCTGCTTATTGTGGCTTGCTGTAGAAACTTCAGACTTTTTGCTGGGACCAGCTCACAGAACGTGTACTTTGTGGTGTGCCTGGGACCCTGATCTGTACGCTTGGGCACATCTCCACTGCCACACTGGAGAGAGCTGGGGCGTTTGATGGGCTGGGTAGCAGCTGTGCTGTAACATGGGGTTCACATTCTTTTTCCTTTCCATTTCTTACCCATAATAGCCACACGATGCCAAGGGAAAGAGGGATGCCAGGAATGTATGCCAACGCAGTACCTCTTGGAAGCTACGGGAGCCCATACACCAGGCCGCTTCTGAGTGGGCAGCAGCAGATTCCTAAATTGTTGTCAAGTAAGTGGGTTCTGCTTTCTGAATTTCAGAGTTTGAAAAATACTACGATTTCATTTTGATCTGTTTCACAATAACGAATAAAAAGTGGATTCAGGCATCCGTTTTCATTAACCTTGTGTTGCTCTTCTCTAGCGCTCTTTCTTTATGGAATTGCTGTAGTGAAATGTACTAAAATGTAATTACATCCTTGTAAGTGGGATCCCACTTTGATTATTGTGCTCAGTATTCGAATGCAAGAGGAAAAATAGCACTTTGTCTACGAAGGGATCCTTAGTGTCTGTTATCCAGAGTGTATTCAGTATGTGGCTGAATCTCAGCATCACCAGCAGACTTAGTAGAAGCTTGGTGCTTTGTGTTCGAAGAGAACAACAAGAGGAGGATGCTGGCCATAGAAAATAACTGATGCACAAGGTGTGGTGGAAGATCAGGAGATACTGTAGGACAGACAGAAGAGCTGTGGTTTGTGCCAAGATGGGTGGCAGTGTTGACCTGCTGGAGGGTAGGTATTGTCTTCTGCTGCCCGCGGTAGGTGTTGCAACTTCGGGCAAAGAGGTAGTAGGAGGTGGTCAGGAGGTCAGGGATGACAATGCTGTTGGCTTGGTGAACAAGTGGGTCGCTGGAAGTGGTAAGATAAATCCTGTGTGACCTAGAGCAGAGTTCTTCTTCATGGGAAGGAGTGCCTGTATGAAGGGCTCCCAAAAGGAACAATAGTCCTGTCTCAGCCTGTGATCAGGAGCTGCATTTCTGTAATGGTGGGAATAAGACAAGAGCAAACTTGGCTAAACTGCCTAAAAAGGTCCTTTAAGAAGTTTTCACTGTTCAGCTGAATCTTGCAATATTGAATTATGCAAGTGTTTGAAGCTTAAATAGCTGACACAGGTAAAGTTTGAGCTCCAACATCTTGTCACATATAGAAGACCAGACCACTACCGCGTAGCAAAGCTGTCAGCTCTTTTTGTACTTGACTTGTGTTTTTGTTGCATATGAAACAACAAATAAATAATATCGATGGCCGCTCTGAATTAAACTTAATGTCCAGTCCCAAAGTAGAAGAAGTGCAGTTGTGTGTAGGGGGTGCAGAAGCTTTCTTGTGCAAAGAATCAAATTGGTTTAAGTGGAGAAACAGATTGAATACGAGATCCTGGAGCTATTAACTTTGATTAAAAGAAAACAAGTGGTTGTTTTTTGTTTTTTGTTTTTTGTTTTTTTAAATGAACAATAAATATGATCTAAAAAGAAGAGTTCGGGGAATGGAAGAGCAAAACTACCAGACAGCCATCACATTTTTGTATTAATCTCCAAAAAGAAAGTCTGCGTGGTTTTGGGGAGAGAGAAGGTATTTGTGAGCCGTCAGACCCTACGCTGTTGTTCAAGTCTTCTGAAGCTTGAGTCTTGATGCCGTGTGGGAAATACTTATTTCAAAGCAGTTTTCTCTGCCTTACATACATGGAGCTGATCTTGCCAATTAAGTACTTAAAAAGCTCTTGTCCTCGTGGCATCTGAGCACCTTGTGTTGTATAGGAAGCACTCCATGTGCAAAAATATGCCCCAATGCCATCATTCTTTCAAATTGAGGAGGCTTGAATCCACTGATCAATATGAAATCCCAGTCCATCTGTTGGCCTCAGAAAAACTGTCTAGTGGCTTTCTTTCACGTGTCCCTTCCTTCCCTCATCTTACTCATCCTCAAATTGCCTCAGGCATCCCCAGTTGCTGTTCTTGCAGGTGTGCCTGGCAAATTTGAAAGCAAGGCTCTTTTTTGCTCCCTTTTTTTCTTTTTTGCTCCCTTTTTTTCTTTTTTGCTCCCTTTTTTTCTTTTTTGCTCCCTTTTTTTCTTTTTTGCTCCCTTTTTTTCTTTTTTGCTCCCTTTTTTTCTTTTTTGCTCCCTTTTTTTCTTTTTTGCTCCCTTTTTTTCTTTTTTGCTCCCTTTTTTTCTTTTTTGCTCCCTTTTTTTCTTTTTTGCTCCCTTTTTTTCTTTTTTGCTCCCTCTTTTGCTCTCTTTTTTTTTTTTTTGCTCCCTCTTTTGCTCCCTCAGTTGAGAAGCTGATTCCTGGCACACTGTTTTTGCGGGAGGCTGCAGTGCAACATGCTGCAAATATGTTCTTTGTCACTTAATTTCACTGTGTTTCTTCTCCTCTTCCACTAATGATAGCAAGCTGTCTTAGGAGATAAACTCCTAGGACTCCTAAATTAACTTCTGATTTAAACTGGCTGCAATGTGAAGTCTTTACAACTAGCCACAGTGGTGATTGACTTATTCAATGCCAAGTGGCTGCATATGTCTTAACTCCTCTTTTACCAGGTGGAGACCCTGGTAAAAAGGTTAAACCCTTGCTTAAACCTTTGTTAGAAGAATACCTCCAAGTGTCAGCCCAAAATGTCTGCCTAAATCAGCCTTTCTCACGTTCACACTGAAGGATGCTGCTGGAAATGGAACCACACTTGGACACCATGACACATCCTGGATTGTGGATTTTGTGGCTCAAATGTAAAGCAAACCTGTCAAGGTGGGAGCATGTCAGCAGCTCTCCGAACCTCATAGCAGTAGGAGGGGGCCATCTTATTGAACACAAACAGTCTGCATGGGCAGTGCATTTGCTCTGATGGAAATTCGTGGTCAGAATTGAGCACATGGGCCAATTCCACCCAGATAGCCTTCTGTCTAGGAGTACCAAAAGGTGTTCCTAGATCATAGCTATCTTCTTGCCTTTTGCAGACACCCCTTTCAGTTCAAGCACAAATTTCTGGGTCAAAGCACAGATATCTTCAGCTGGAAAATAAATTAGAACAAATGGGAAGGCATATGCTGAGTTTTCTCAACGGGTCAGGTGATCTGTTGTGTCAAAGTCATGTTCATCAGCTCCATAATTTTTAGAGAACAGCTGTATATTGTGGCATGACTGGATTGGGAAGCATCACACATTCCTGAAAAACTAGAGCTGATGCGGTTAAAATTCCCACATTTTGTGGGATTGTTACAGAGCAACTTTGTCATTTTATGGATTATGTTTTGATGTGTATGACGAAGTAAAGCTAGACTCCAGAAGGGCAATGCGGTCAGCCAAAGTGCTGTCTCTTCCTCAAGAGCCTGCTGTGGGTGTTCCTTACTGTTGTTCTCTGATTTGACTTTGATGTGCCAATTTTCAGTTGATGAATAATTGTCTGTGCTGATAACTTGGAGAGTCAAGTGCAGCATGGCAGTACTCTGTGAATGGCATATTTGGTTTCTGCAGCACAGGATATCTGATTTATGACTTCATTTCAGTCAGTAAACTTGTCAATTAGCTGCATTTGAAAAGTGATTTTTGATTAGTGCAATCAGTAAACACAAAATCTCCTCTTTGATTGCCATACTGATTAGATAAATTGTTACTTGAGGAGCTGCTAGAGAAGGCAGTTTATTTGGCCTTATAGGTCTAGGAAATGCCTAAGTTTTGAAGACTAAAGAAAATATTAATTGTCATTTCTTCTCCAATTTTGTGCTTTTTTGAAGTGCAATTCACCGCTCCAGCCTTCTTCCCTCAAAGATTGTTCTCTGTCAGAGCAACACAAATGAATAGTAATAAGGTGGCTTTAAAGAAATCATCACAGAAACATTTAAACTCTTTCTTAAACCCTTCCTTTGAGCTGCAAAAACATGTGGTTACGGCAGGAGAGCCGGATCCTTCCTTTATCAGGTGGAAAGGAAGTGATTAAATAGGACACAAGTTTTTAACTGACCCTTAAACAGGGGTCTGTATGAACGGGAAACACCAGGGCAAGACCAGCAGCATCTCCACTGGGTTTCTCACTAGAATTACCATTTGACCTCAGCAGTGGGATGGAAAAATGTGTCAATAAACTTCAATTAAAATGTGAAGTTCTGAGCAGGGGAGGGTCAGGGAGGGGGAGATTGTATTAGTCTGTATAATTGTTCGGGTACTTGGGTGTCGGGCCTAGCTCAGCCTGCCCGGAGGAGAAGGGTGGGGGAGGCATCACCATTCTTCTCTGTGGAATACAGGGGGTTTATTTCTGGAAGTTTGTGTCTCCCAGCAAGCGAAAGGAGAATTGAGACAAGCTTAGGAGACCTGCAGGTCTGGTTACGGTGACAGAGCCAAACCCTAGCCCTGGTTGTGGTGACTGCAGATGAGGAACCACAGGTGTTGGTAGCTACAGATGGACTGGTTTTGTGCCTCTGAAAATGTTATTAGCAGAGTACGGTTCTGCTGTGGTGGTGCTGGTGTCTGCAAAGCTTCGAAATGAAATGTTAGACTGAACATTAGGAAGGAATTTTTCACAGAGAGAGTGGTCGGGCATTGGAAGAGGCTGCCCAGGGAGGTGGTGGAGTCACCATCCCTGGCTGTGTTCAAGGGACGTTTAGATGTGGTGTTGGGGGATATGGTGTAGGGGAGGACTTTGTAGAGTAGGGGAGATGGTTGGACTCGATGATCCCAAGGGTCTCCTCCAACCTGAATGATTCTATGATTCTCTGAAATTATTAGAAATGAAAAGTTGTTTTAGGATATTGTTTGGATTGAAAGCAGTTACACTCTGAGGCTTTACCAATTAATTTTTTTTTTTCATCTTTCTACTTTTTTTTTTTTTGTTCTTCAAGCTTCAGTTTAATGTCATTTAATCACTTGTTTTCCTCGGAATAGCTCAAGACAACATTGTGGGACTGAGTTTTCTTGCTTCTGTGAAAGGTTTGAGTCCAGGCAGGGCCATTACAGCCTGCTGACAGTCCAGAGCCAGGAGAGAGGTGCAGATTTTTCCTCTGTGTTTGGGGTTTGGTTTTTTTTGTTTCGGTTGTTTTTTTTTTTCTCCCCCCTTTTCAAATTATCGCAAAGCTTTAGTGTACTTGAATATTGGCAGTTTAACAGGGGGTTGCTGTCCCGTTGCAGCGCAGCCATTAGACAGCTTCTGGAACCAGCTGTTGAAATTAGGTCGCACTTAAACGCCATTGAAAATAATCAAAGGTGTCACTGAAACTGAAGCTTTTGATTGATACACAATTTGAGTGTTGTGGGCTGACTGGGGAGCTATTGATTAGCGGTTTCTTTTATCCTGTTTACTGACCAGTTTATTTAGAAGAACAACAACCGTTTAATTGCATGTCCTGTTAAAGCAATGTTGTTACTGCTATGTCTTTGTAAAGAGTTAGTTTGGGTAGAAGAAACAATTGAAAACTGGGTGGTCCTTTTCACTGCAGTTTCTTATAACTGAAGTGATAGGTCTCTTGGCCAAGTTTTTACCCAAAAAGGTTTAATTCAGTCTGATTACATTATCTGACAGATCGTTAATAGGTTTTTATTATTATATTATCAGTGTCTAGGTTAACTTTTAAATGTATTTTTACTACCTTTAAATATTTAATTCCCTACATATAGCTATATTTATAGTTATGTATTTAAACATGAACAAAGTGGAACTGTTTATTATGTGCTCTGGTCATTCTTTTAGTTTGCTTTATAGAATAACAGCCTAATGAGAGGGAAAACTGCACATACTTTAAATATTTGTTTCTCACAAATGTGGTGTGTTGTAATGATGACAACAGTGTGCGTGTGTGTATATGTAACTGTATTTTTTCATGTAGTGTAGTGATGAATGTATTTATAAGAAACATAAACCTTAAATCAAGCCATTCTGTTATTATGGTAAGAGACATGGTTTTGCATTTTTAAGTATTCAAGAGAGCATACCTGTGAAGTGTCCAAGCACAAACCAATGCTAGTAATTAAAATTCATTCTTCTTACAGCTTGAAGTTTATTTGACATATTAAAAAAAAAAAAGTTGCCTTTTATTAATTAATACTGAACTTGCTACTGATGGACATAAGGGCTCCATCAAAATCATCAATAGCAATCAGCAACTTGGTGAAATGTGTTTCAGAGTATATCCAGTTTGAGCTTTTCTGTTCGACTTGAAACAAGTCCTCGGGCATGTCTAAGTGTAAGTGGGCACAGTTCTTTAAGTATACTTGCTCTTTTTTGTTTTAACATTTTGTTTTACCCTCTAGATCTTAGACCCCAGGAGTCTTGGCGAGGTCCTACGCCCTTGTTTCAGCAGACCCCACAGAGGTAAGGCAAGAGGAACTGAAGTTTTGTAAAATGTGCCTGGGGGAGGCACTTGGTTCTGCCAGGCTTCACAACTTTTTTTCCTCTTTGTTTTGAACTTTGTTGTTTGAATTTGTTTAAATCATACTGTATAGCAGGCGTTTTTTTAAGTTAATTAATGTCCATGATTTATTTATATTTAGTGAGTGCACTGTGTGGTGTTCATCCTTTAAAAGTCTTGAGTACTTTGTATTAAAAAAAGAAGGCAAAAACACTTTCCATTAAAACTCAGACTTCAAAATTAACTTTACTGTTGGTGCTTTGGTACCATTCTTGGTTCTTTGGCCTTTATCTTATTGAAGCTTTTGAGATACTATGAAATTGAACACAGAGAGCTTAAAACTGCATTAGATTTTGGACAGGCTAAACAAATTTCTTTTTAGGAGGGCTGTGGAGCTTAATGAGGCATAACTAATGGTGTTCTACTTTTATCATTTCTGTGCCGCAACCGCAGCATTAGTACAGACTAGCCATTGATTCTTGCTACAAACCTCTTGAAGTCCTAATCAGCTTCTTTGGTACAAGTTTTTCAGGCCTGACAAGCCTATTGTAGGGCAGTGTCACTGTAGGTCAGTAGTTATTAGTTGCCACTGAAAACAGTTTCTTTAACTACTTAAGACTGAACTGAATTAAATGCAGAAGGGACTCAGGGAAGGATTATGGAATCTGCAGTCCAATAAGTGCCATCGAATAGAAAGAATGTGACATGGTTTGATAATAAGGGATGTTTTACATGTGTTTCTTCATTGATAGGTTGCGTGTCCTTAAGTTGGATGGACTTTATAAACTCCAGCATACCTGTGAAAGTTATGAATAATGATATTTATTTATATTTATGAAGGAATATGTGAGATCATTGAAGTTTCTGCTCTGAAGCACAGCTTTTTTTTTTTTTTTTTGTATTTGGGAATGTTAGCCATTGAAAATATCAGCTTTGGGAGAATTTATTGAGCTCTCTGCAATCACACTTTCCATGGCAACCATTTTGATCCCTACTGAAATTAGACCGGTTCCCTTGTCCTGTGCCACATCCATGTGAAATATGCCATTATACATGAATCTTGCATTACAAACTTTAATATTGGTTTGTCCGTGGGAGTTGCTATTCCCACACCTTAATTAAATCCAGTTTATATAGTACCATTTTGTGAAACACTGCTACAGGCCTGTAACTCGTCATTACTTTTCCAATACTAACCTTCTAGCATTTTACCAGGCTGCTTCTTGTTGCAAAGTGGCAGAGTTTCTTAATTTGCATATAAACAACTTATTTCAGCCAGAAATTCTGTTTGTTCCTCACTTGAAATTGTTCCTCACTTTTTAATTGTAATAATCAACTGTCTCTCTAATCAGAATCCTGTGATAAGGTTGCTGTGCTTCGTTTGTGCTAATATTTTTAGAAGTGAGCACACACTGCCTAGGTACAGGTAGACAGTGTTCATGATCCAACCTGTGAACCTGTTCAGTGTGCTTCTGGTGTTGGGGTATCGACCTCATTATTCAGTTCCCAAACTGGAGGAAACTGGTATCCCCTAAGGCAACTCTAAATTGAAAGACTTAGAAGACATCTTCACTTAGAAAATAAGTTTTAGAGAAGCTTGGAGAATGCTGTTCTAGCTTCCAAGCGACAACAGTGTATTTACAGTGCTTTCTCTCCCTGATGGTGCTTTGTTAGACCTCTGATGCTTTATGAAAATCACTAACTTGCCACTTTCCTTGCTGAGGATTAAGTAATTTTGCAATGTTCTTGGAAGGTGTCTGATGTGGGGAAGCAAATCGAACAGGTGCTTAGGGCTGATGGTGAGTCAGTTGCCACACAGAGCTAAGCATGGAGACTCGAGCCAAAGTTTAAACAGAAACATAAAGATAGATAGGCTTGGTGCAGGAAAAAATGGCTGGACCTGTTGAACTGAAACCCCCTCGAGAGGTTTTTGGTTTGCCAGCTAATTCATGGGGAGCTGTCAGTTTGCTTTACTGCTGCCCCCAAGGCTGTCCCCGGTTGCTGCTGCAGCTTCAGGTCCTCCACGAGCAACAAGGTGCCACCAGGGAGAAGGGCAAGGAATTTCTGTTCTCCCTCACCTCTGCTCCTGAGAAAGTAATTGAGGGGAAGGCCAGCCCCTGCTCCAGCCTTTTCAGATGAAGTGGGTTGGTGGGAGGCTACAATATCCTTCCTTGGTTTGTGACATCAAGCAAGGAGCCCTGTCCCTGCCAGGAAAGCTTTGTGCCATTGTGCTGTTCCAGGGACAGAGGGTTGCAGCAAGGGGCTCAACTACCTCTTGCTTCACAGGCCTGGGTGGAGGAAAACCTAACAGCATAAAGCAACTTCTTAATTATCCAGGTGGTCTTGCTTCCTACATAAGAATTTCACTGAATTTCACTGAATTTCACTGAATTTCTAGAGTTGGAAGGGACCATAGAGATCATCTAGTCCAACTCCCCTGCTGAAGCAGGATTGCCCAGAGCTAGAGCATGTTACTCAGGACTGCATCCAGGCGGGTTTTGAAAATCTCCAAGGAAGGGGACTCCACAACCTCCCTGGGCAGCCTGTTCCAGGGCTCTGTCACCCTCACCGTGAAGAAGTTTCTCCTCATATTTGAGTGGAACCTCTTATGTTCCAACTTGTGCCCGTTGCCCCTCGTCCTCTCACTGGGAACCACTGAAAAGAGTCTGGCTCCCTCCTCCTTCAACCCTCCCTTGAGATACTTGTAGGCGTTGATAAGGTCTCCCCTCAGCCTTCTCTTCTCCAGACTAAAGAGTCCCAGCTCTCTCAGTCTCTCCTCATAAGGGAGATGCTCCAATCCTTGAATCATCTTTGTAGCCCTACGCTGGACTCTTTCCAGTAGTTCCCTGTCCCTCTTGAACTGGGGAGCCCAGAACTGGACACAGTACTCCAGTTGTGGCCTCACCAGTGCAGAGTAGAGGGGGAGAATGACTTCCCTTGACCTGCTGGTTACACTCTTCCCTATACAACCCAAGATACCATTGGCCTTCCTGGCCGCAAGAGCACACTGTTTACTCATTGTCATTTTACTGTCCACCAGGACCCCTAGATCTTTCTCTTCAGTAGTTCTTACTTTTAAATGCAGTGATGCAATTCAGCGCGCAGCAAGTCAAACCGGTGGGTTGCCGTTGAACAGGTCAACCTTCAACACGGCCTGTCCAGGCCCTGGTCTGACTGGGCTGCATTACTGGAGATTGCAGATTATTTCATGCTCTTGGGGATCTGATACATTTCAGAGGTCCTATCTGGTTTTGCTACACCGTTTCCTGGCTGATGGAAAAATTTGTAATCCGGTTAAGCAAATCCTTTTGCTTAACTTGCTCGTAAAAGAGGCTGAGTTTGGAACATAGAAATGTTTTACTGTGTGAAGTTTCCTGAAGTTGTATTTTTAGCTACCCTGTACCTATATGGTTTAGTTTAAGACATAGCTCTGGACAGTGCATTTGAGTAACTCTGCCAGTGTGAACTCCTGTGATATTCCAAGTGGCACAATTCTTTTTTTTTTTTTTTGTTAGCCAAAAGGCACAGCTTTGCTGTGTACAAATCTCCACCCTCAGGAAATTTCAATTGCCAATTAGTACATCCACTAGACAAACAGGAAGTCAAGTGCTGTGAGGACTATAATTTCCTGATTTGTGTTCATGAGATGAAAGTGTTAAAAATTTTGTTTTTAAAAATAGTACATAGTTATGTGAATTAAGAACATCAAAAAGGTGTAAGCTGCGTTTCTGGCTTTAGGATCAGAAAATACATTGCAGCTTTTTTTCTTTTCTTCTTCTCTTACTAGATTTATCCTCTAGAATATGTAGTGGTTCTAACTGAAAATCGCCAATTTCACTCTTTCAGGTGGCCTCAAAGCAAAAATGCCCGAACATAATAGTGATATTAGTGTTAGTGCGTTTCATTTCTTAAATATCCCAGCTTTACTCTAAGCAACACTTTATTAAAATAAAAAGATCAAACTGTACCAAACACATATTTATATCAAATGAAATTTGTGTCCAACTTTCCCGTTCCAGGCACGTAGCAAGTGTTGGCCTGTGGTCATCAGATGCTGGTTATCACAAGCATGTTAGCAAGGTTGTAGAGACAGAATGACTGTTGCTGAAAGTCCTAGAGCTGGGGCTATATAAGTAATTACATGTAGTTTTCCTCGAGGCTGAGCAGTGTATTCTTCCTGGAAAGTCTGTGATGTTTTCTAGGAATAATGAGGGGGGAAAGAAAGTTAGTACTCGAAATACTTAATCAAGAGGAATATCATACTTAGAATACTGAATTTGAGTGTTTAGTCCCTGAAAGTGTAACGTACTATTCACTTTAAATACAGTATTCCTCCTCCTGATGAATGATTAGGATAATATTGTGCATTTCTAGACATACCTTTGAAGATAAAAATAAAACCACATAGTTCAGTATTGCCACTTAACTTTTGTGTATGTTCATTTTTGGTACATGCATTACACATCATATTTACCAATTACATATTTTTCAGGTAAGACTCATACGTTTATAAACAGCAATCAAGTTCTTTCATTACTAGAGATGGTGGTAGGAGTTTTTTTGCCTTGTTAAAATTCGAGCAGGTCTTAATCTGACCAGGTGAAGCAGCCGTTTTGCAGTCTTTACTGTGAAACCAAAAGCAATTTGCGTCTGAAATCAGAAAGCCTTCATGTCCAAAATGCCTGTTTTCATTCCTTTTAATAGTATTCAGTTTACCTGTCTTGATTCCCACATTGCCTCTGCTCCAGCTGGTGAAACGTGTGTTTAAAAGTCCTTCCTCTCCCAGCGTCACTTCCTCAGTTGCTCCAAGCTCAGTTTGCCCAGCGTTGCCAGAGCAGGCTGTGAATCCTCCCTTGGTCTAGAAAGTCATCCCTCCTCCCTGAACTGCACCTGTGTTGGAAAGAATATATCAGCCTTTGGGTAGGGTTAGTTCTCCAAGGCTGAAGTCCTTCCAGTTTAATCCAGCAAATACAGGCAGAGGCTCTTTGAAGATGTACAAAGTACCTTTCGGTGCAGCAGGTAAATAGGGAGTGCAGTGCTGGTGCTCTCTGCTGTCCCTGGCTCTCAGCAGGCTGGCTGCACGCCCTTGGACTGGCTCTCTCTTAAACAGGGATCCAAAAATACTAACTGTCTCCACTATCCAGTGTTTTTCCTTTACAACAGTATCTTGTGCTGCAAACCATAACTGCTATGAATTCTGTAAGGATTTGAACCCTTACCCCTGCTCGGCTTTAAAGACTGTATCATGGCTGTATCATTTTTCTAAATATTTCTAATCAAACAATGATTGGATGTGTTATACCTGTTGCTTTATAATTGTCACGTTAGAATAGGTACTTAAAGGCAATTAAAACATTTCTTGCTGTTAGTAATCTAGGATGGCAAACTACATGATAATGGATGTTGAATTTGCGTTCCCATATAAACTGTACACCAAATGTCAGTCAGTCCATGCCAATTAGTGCTTATGTTGCTAGGTCACCGTGGTCAATTGAAAACGGCATCAATAGAACTTGAAAAGGTTTCTTCCCGATCAGACCTTCTGACATATTGAGCAGAATAATGGATGGGAAAAAGCAGCCAAGGCCCCTACCCTAGATTCAGAATACTCACAGTAAGAATTCATTTGCAACCTGCAATTAACTAGAAAGAATGGACTCCCAGAAAGAGTCTGGACATTTAGAAAAGAAAGCCTCATTCTCCTGTATCGCGCATGTTTACTCTTTGGATGGTGTGTTACGTTTAGCTAACTTGGGGATATCTGGGGTTTAATCTACATTCAAGATCAGTGCGGGTGAACTGGCAAATTTGCCCCTAAAATAAAACACGGACAGAATCCTTCCAAGGAATGTGAAAAGTCTCCAGTTTGTAAGATTGAATTTGCTGCTTGTGATAGTACCTAGCTCTGTAGCTTTCGAGCTGTGGTGAAGCAGTGAGCAAATGTGGCCTTTTGGGAGGAGAATCTTGGAAGATTAATTTTTTTCCCCCCCACCATTTGTCCCTGACGACTTGGCCACCTGCAGTGGATGTGACAGTGTTTAACTCGGAGGCAAATCGAGCCATTTATCGTACGAGACTCTAGGAATTGGGATTTTGTGGTGTGGGACTCTCTCTAGGAGCTACAGGTCACGCTGCGGTGTGTTTGTTCTTTATGCAGAACTGCTGGGGCTGCTCCTCTCCTTGCCTGGAACCGCATGCTGCAATCCCAAAATCAGTTCCAGCCAAACCAGTACCAGGGGCTGGGTGGACCCATGAATTACCCACAGAGACCTGACGACCGGATGGACAGGGGAAGACAGGTATGAACACGTTGCCCCATTTTGCATGTCTTCTCCTCCCGAGTAAGGCCTTCCTTCATGTGTGGCTGTGGAGGGTGAATGTGGAGGAGGTAGGTGTTCCTGAGCTGGTTTTAGCCCAGGAGCTGTGTCACCAGTGAAAGCACTGACAGGTAAGCTTCCCAGCCTTGTCCAGCCTCTCTCCACGTGCAAACAGCCCCTGCCACGACTGTGCCACCACTGCTTCTCATTCAAAGTAGATCAAACGTGCTACCAAGTCACACACTTCTTGCAGCCTGAGGAAACGTGATCTGGAGGCAAGTATGTCAACCAGAGTCTTCGTCTTCTGTAAAGAAATCTTATCACCTGCACATTTTGAGGATAAAAGGCTTTCTCCCCAGTATGTTCTAAATGTAGATGCCTACAGCTTCATTAATTCTTCCTCTCAAATGGTTATTGGCTTTCTCTTAGCTGAAAAACTACTTAAATGCAAATGCTAGACTCTAGTAGCCAGAGAAATAAACATGTCTGTGAAAGTACATGTGAAAATGGCTTTGTGTGGTTAAATGAGAACAAGGGAACGTGATAGGAGAACCTCATACAAAATTATAGGTGAATTTGTCATCAGTTTATGAAAATGCCACAGAATGAAAATACTTCTTGAAAGCACCAGGTGAATTTGCTTACATGATTTTTTTTTTTGGTACTTATGTGTCCCCAGTAAAAATACAATCTGCATATACTCTTGTACTAGGAAATTGAGTATTTGTAGTGTTACGTACTAGTTGGAAATACATTTCAGATACCTGTATTAAACTTTAAGTTCTGCTGCTGTTTTAGTAAGCCAGAACTATTACCTAGATGTGGGAAGGTTACTGACCAGTGGCAGGGAAAGAGGAGGAAGAGCGCTCAGCTGCTTCGTAACAGCACTATTTCCCAACCCTTCATATGGAAACTAAGGCACAAACTGTTTGAAATTTGCCCTCTGTTGGGATCTGGTTCAGCTACCTCTCATAGACATGCTCAAGACAAAGTCACTCCTTAGTTTTCCTTTTCTTCTTCCCAGTCTACCCATCTCCCCAGGCAGGGCGGAAACGTTTGTGTCAGAGGGTACAGCAGGAGCACAGTGAG
>NW_015092359.1:5635748-5639359 GCF_001431845.1 Calidris pugnax
GGGGGGGGGACACAGCTTTGCCTGCTCACCCCGAGGGACAGGACCCTGCAGTAGAGCCCCTGCCACCCATGGCCACCAGTCCGGGCATCTCCAGGTGCCAAGGGTACAGCCGTGCTGCACTCTGTGTTGCTGAGCATCCTCTGAGCTCAGCTTTTAATTTGCCAGAGTCTTCCAAAAAAGGCTGAGAGTTGATTTTATTTTATTTTGTTTTATTTTACTTATTTTATTTTATTTTATTTTTATTTTATTTATTTTTTTAATTTTATTTTCTTTTCCTAACGAGAGTTTTCTGTCCCTTTTCTGTCCCTTCTGTCTGCTGGAAACTCCGTTCTCCCAGACTAAAAGGTGCTCTTTTGTTGCCAGAGCAGGGGCATTGCCCCACGAGGGGGGCGATGGGGGACCAGGCCTGGCGCCCTTCAGACAGGGGGGGAGGAGGGAAGGGGGTCAGCCAGGTGGGTAAACAGCCCTGGGGTTAACCAAGGACCCCACAGCAGCCCCGGTTCTGTGCAGGTGAGACCCCCGGGGAGGCAGGTGGATGGGGATGGGCTGGGGAAGGTGGTGACCCACGTTCCTGGGAGGAGAAGAGGCTCCTCCTGGTGTCCTGGGGCTGATTCCCTCCAAAGGGCTGGGGCAGGAAGGAGTTTTGGGATTTCACTGGGGCCTCAGAGCTGCTTTGGTGGCAAACCAGACGCTGAGATGGTCACACACCAGGAGGTTTAACTGGGGACCGTGTGTGAAGGAGTGAGATCCAGCAGGTCTCCAAGCTGGAGAGTGGCCCCAGAGGGGAGGAAAATGACCCTGGATTTGGGGGTTGATTTCTGTGGCTGTTTCTCCCTGATGTTGGCATTTTCCTAGAGCTGTTTTCATGTAGGTATAAATTCTGTCCCACGGTGTGTGTGTGCTGGGTCCCATCCTGCTCCAGGGCGGAAACGTTTGTGTCAGAGGGTACAGCAGGAGCCAGCCAGGTGGGTAAACAGCCCTGGGGTTAACCAAGGACCCCACAGCAGCCCCGGTTCTGTGCAGGTGAGACCCCCGGGGAGGCAGGTGGATGGGGATGGGCTGGGGAAGGTGGTGACCCACGTTCCTGGGAGGAGAAGAGGCTCCTCCTGGTGTCCTGGGGCTGATTCCCTCCAAAGGGCTGGGGCAGGAAGGAGTTTTGGGATTTCACTGGGGCCTCAGAGCTGCTTTGGTGGCAAACCAGACGCTGAGATGGTCACACACCAGGAGGTTTAACTGGGGACCGTGTGTGAAGGAGTGAGATCCAGCAGGTCTCCAAGCTGGAGAGTGGCCCCAGAGGGGAGGAAGTCTCTCCAAGTTTTTGTTTTTTTTTTTTAAGAGAAAAGCCTTTGGTCTTTGCTGGGGAAGCTTTTTTGCGGAATGCTGCGTGCTTCTCCCTCTGGTTCAGCTTGTGGGGACCCAAGCCCAGCAGAGACAGCCTGTGAGCTGCTAATAACCTTCTCAGCATTGTCTGCCGACCGCAGGATTACGTGGTGCTGCTGAAAAGATCTATAGCCAGCAAGGAGTCTGCCCCAGCGCTCCCAACTCTTAAACTCTTGTTCAGCTCAACCCTTGTTAGCAGCGGTGAGATTCCCTTCTCCCCCCCCCTCCCCTCCCTGACTCCTACCCTGAAGCATTTTTAGTGCAGAGGAGGCTTTTCAGACTGAAGTAAGAATTGCTTTTAGCTCCTTCAGTTGTCATATTGGTGTTGCAGCAAGAAACTGGGGGGGGAAAGAGAGAGGCAAGTGTGTCGCCCTGCACTCTTGCTGCGGGTATAGTGGGGAGGCATTGCCAGTACAAACCCTTCCAGGACTGGTTTTTGGCTATAAGCAAAACCAAACAGCATGGGTTATGATCACATAACGTTTAATGGGGAAATAGTGGGGCTTGAATCCCTGGCTGTGCTGCCCGACTAGTCCCCAGTGTCTTTTTTTAAGTATATTTCAAATTTGGATGAGGTGCGTTGATAGGATCAGTTTCCAAAAATCTTGCATTTTGCGTTACAGGAGTTTACCTAGAAGGCTGGAGAGACAAAGGAATAAATGCGTAATTGCACTAATCCATAACAGGGGCTGCTGTAAGAACATTGAAAAATCAGTGGAAGATTTTGATGCTAGTGGAGCCTGGGTGGTATTTAATTAGGGCTGGAAAACAGATGTTTGAAAAAAAGTCTGTCTGCTCCGCCATGCTCTGCTCTACCCTCTCTCCTGTGTCACATCGGTGGGTAGGTTTGTGAGAATCGATGCTGAAACTAGTTTATTCCCAACCTTAAATCTTCCTGCGTACCAGCTGCGGCTGGAATCACCAAGGTGAACAGGAATTGCCTTCTGGGAATGATTACTGGGGGGGTCTCAGAGCATCGTGGACATCTCACCCCCCCACCCTCGCAGCTCTCTAGCTCTTTGCCACCTGAATGATGAAATAGGAGGCACGGTGCTGTTTGGGAATATTGCAGTCCTGCCCAAAACGTAATTTGCCTGTCACTAGCACAGGACACGTCTGCTGGATCAGGAAATGAAGTTAAAACTGGGCAGTGACAATGGTTTTATTTGTATTCACGTACACGATGGTTGTTGAGGACAAATCTTTTAGCTCAAGTGAATTTGCTTCCTTAAAAAAATTTCCTCTGCGGTTGTGTGGCTTTCAAACTGGTTTTTACCTTCTTTTAAATTTCTGTTTCCTTTTTTTCTTTTTTTTTTCTTTTTTTTTTCTTTGTGTTATTTTTTTTAAATGAACTTTCAGATGTCATTATTTCCTCAGGGCTGACAGCACTGGAGTAAAAATTAGAAGCTACCTTAAAGGGTTTAGGGTGCAAAACCAATAATTGAACCTAGCATTGCTGCCTGTAAATTTCAAAGCTTTAAAGCCTTGAAAAGGGATTCAAGTGGAAGTGGTGACACATAGCAGCATAAATAATTATCTTTGGTCCTTTCACCTCTGAATTCTTTTTTTACAGCGTACAGAACATGGTCTGAAGAGGTTAATAAACACGCTGCTGCAAAGTGCTTACAAAATTAATGCAACTGCCATGGATATGGGCTGCTCTGGGGTAGTGGGGGTTTGGTAGTGTCTTCCAGCTGTTCCAGAAAACTGAAGAATAAACTCGATCCTCTTGTGCAGGTGTTTGACATTTTTTTTTATTTTAGCCTGTAGTAATGCACAACTGAACGTCAGGATCAATGTCTTGTGCAACTGTTCCAAAACCTCTAAATTGTAGTTCTCTTGCTGGTGCTGTGATTGCTGCTGCCCTGGAACTGCAAGGATTTTTCAAGGCATATAGTCAACTTGTTTCCCTTTTTTTAAGGAAATCGAACAATCAAACCCGAAAACGAATGTAAAGCCTTCCCCATAGTGGAAACAGTGTATTCTGCGTGGCTCTTTCAGACTCACTTTAAAAAAAAGAGGGTGTAACAAATGGGTTTGGGTTCAGAAAAGTGGTTTTGGCTGGAGCCAACCTCCCATGGCAGGTTTGCTCGCCGTCTCTTCGGCTTCAGCCGTTATCTGTGAGCCCCTGAAGGACTGGGTAGAGACGGGTTTCTTTTTTAAAGAAATGAAAAGAAGCCCCTCTTACCCTACCCACCACAAAAAAAAAAAAAAAAAAAAAAAAAAAAAAC
>NW_015092359.1:5645583-5654122 GCF_001431845.1 Calidris pugnax
GGGGGGGGGACACAGCTTTGCCTGCTCACCCCGAGGGACAGGACCCTGCAGTAGAGCCCCTGCCACCCATGGCCACCAGTCCGGGCATCTCCAGGTGCCAAGGGTACAGCCGTGCTGCACTCTGTGTTGCTGAGCATCCTCTGAGCTCAGCTTTTAATTTGCCAGAGTCTTCCAAAAAAGGCTGAGAGTTGATTTTATTTTATTTTGTTTTATTTTACTTATTTTATTTTATTTTATTTTTATTTTATTTATTTTTTTAATTTTATTTTCTTTTCCTAACGAGAGTTTTCTGTCCCTTTTCTGTCCCTTCTGTCTGCTGGAAACTCCGTTCTCCCAGACTAAAAGGTGCTCTTTTGTTGCCAGAGCAGGGGCATTGCCCCACGAGGGGGGCGATGGGGGACCAGGCCTGGCGCCCCTCAGACAGGGGGGGAGGAGGGAAGGGGGTCAGCCAGGTGGGTAAACAGCCCTGGGGTTAACCAAGGACCCCACAGCAGCCCCGGTTCTGTGCAGGTGAGACCCCCGGGGAGGCAGGTGGATGGGGGTGGGCTGGGGAAGGTGGTGACCCACGGTCCCTGGGGGGGAGAAGAGGCTCCTCCTGGTGCCCTGGGGCTGATTCCCCCCAAACAGCTGGGGCAGGGAGGAGTTTTGGGATTTCACTGGGGCCTCAGAGCTGCTTTGGTGGCAAACCAGACGCTGAGATGGTCACACACCAGGAGGTTTAACTGGGGACCGTGTGTGAAGGAGTGAGATCCAGCAGGTCTCCAAGCTGGAGAGTGGCCCCAGAGGGGAGGAAAATGACCCTGGATACAACAGCCACAGCCAAAACCTCTGTTAGAGGAGCTGGCACGAGGAGCAGCACAGGGTGTTTCACCAGTGACAGGGCTGGGACGGGCTCTCCAGGTCCCCACCAGACCCGGGGGACACCCCATGTCCCGACCCCCGCCAAGGACAGAGACCTCTCCTCCCTGTCGCCCCTCGCAAAGCCAAAGGGGAAGCACAGCCTGGGGGGCAGCTGAAAGAAATACAGCCCCCAAAAAAATTAAATTCCTCGTGTTTGTTTTACACTGAAAACACCCCAGAATTTTTCCCACTTCAGCAGCGTGATTTTTTCATTTGATTTTTTATTTTTATGAAAAGCGTAACAGCGTGATGAAGTCGTCCATCAGTTCTTAAAGTGGGCATTGTAACTTTCTTGAAATGGAGCCTTTTGGCATGGTCAGTATCAAATACTTGGTCCCCGTTGAAATGAAGAAGGTGATTTTTCCCTTTGCTGTTTCACTCTAAACCCAGCGCACTCCTTTGTTCCAGTTCAACTTTAGTGACTGGATTTTTTCTGACAGGGAGAAAATGTTTCATTTCATTAGAATGTGCTAAAGAAAATCCTACTGGTATCGCAAATGTTTCACAAAAAAAAAAAAAAAAAAGTGGAGGAGGTAGGTGTTCCTGAGCTGGTTTTAGCCCAGGAGCTGTGTCACCAGTGAAAGCACTGACAGGTAAGCTTCCCAGCCTTGTCCAGCCTCTCTCCACGTGCAAACAGCCCCTGCCACGACTGTGCCACCACTGCTTCTCATTCAAAGTAGATCAAACGTGCTACCAAGTCACACACTTCTTGCAGCCTGAGGAAACGTGATCTGGAGGCAAGTATGTCAACCAGAGTCTTCGTCTTCTGTAAAGAAATCTTATCACCTGCACATTTTGAGGATAAAAGGCTTTCTCCCCAGTATGTTCTAAATGTAGATGCCTACAGCTTCATTAATTCTTCCTCTCAAATGGTTATTGGCTTTCTCTTAGCTGAAAAACTACTTAAATGCAAATGCTAGACTCTAGTAGCCAGAGAAATAAACATGTCTGTGAAAGTACATGTGAAAATGGCTTTGTGTGGTTAAATGAGAACAAGGGAACGTGATAGGAGAACCTCATACAAAATTATAGGTGAATTTGTCATCAGTTTATGAAAATGCCACAGAATGAAAATACTTCTTGAAAGCACCAGGTGAATTTGCTTACATGATTTTTTTTTTTGGTACTTATGTGTCCCCAGTAAAAATACAATCTGCATATACTCTTGTACTAGGAAATTGAGTATTTGTAGTGTTACGTACTAGTTGGAAATACATTTCAGATACCTGTATTAAACTTTAAGTTCTGCTGCTGTTTTAGTAAGCCAGAACTATTACCTAGATGTGGGAAGGTTACTGACCAGTGGCAGGGAAAGAGGAGGAAGAGCGCTCAGCTGCTTCGTAACAGCACTATTTCCCAATCCTTCATATGGAAACTAAGGCACAAACTGTTTGAAATTTGCCCTCTGTTGGGATCTGGTTCAGCTACCTCTCATAGACATGCTCAAGACAAAGTCACTCCTTAGTTTTCCTTTTCTTCTTCCCAGTCTACCCATCTCCCCAGGCAGGGCGGAAACGTTTGTGTCAGAGGGTACAGCAGGAGCACAGTGAGATTTGGGGGTTGATTTCTGTGGCTGTTTCTCCCTGATGTTGGCATTTTCCTAGAGCTGTTTTCATGTAGGTATAAATTCTGTCCCACGGTGTGTGTGTGCTGGGTCCCATCCTGCTCTCCCTGGCTTTGCAGCAGGGGCTGCAAGTACAATCCATTAAACGGTCGTGTCGTACAGCATCTGTGGAAGTCGTCTTGCAGCATTTTTACCACTTCTGATTCTTTTTGTGCTTTTGTTTTTCGTTTCTGTGCTCGTTGAGAGACTCGGGTAGCGCTATCTATCGCAGCCACTTTTGCACCATGACATTGGGACAGTGCGGGGGGTTTTGAGGCAGTCAGTACAATAAAAAACACCGTCTCTCCAAGTTTTTGTTTTTTTTTTTTAAGAGAAAAGCCTTTGGTCTTTGCTGGGGAAGCTTTTTTGCGGAATGCTGCGTGCTTCTCCCTCTGGTTCAGCTTGTGGGGACCCAAGCCCAGCAGAGACAGCCTGTGAGCTGCTAATAACCTTCTCAGCATTGTCTGCCGACCGCAGGATTACGTGGTGCTGCTGAAAAGATCTATAGCCAGCAAGGAGTCTGCCCCAGCGCTCCCAACTCTTAAACTCTTGTTCAGCTGAACCCTTGTTAGCAGCGGTGAGATTCCCTTCTCCCCCCCCCTCCCCTCCCTGACTCCTACCCTGAAGCATTTTTAGTGCAGAGGAGGCTTTTCAGACTGAAGTAAGAATTGCTTTTAGCTCCTTCAGTTGTCATATTGGTGTTGCAGCAAGAAACTGGGGGGGGAAAGAGAGAGGCAAGTGTGTCGCCCTGCACTCTTGCTGCGGGTATAGTGGGGAGGCATTGCCAGTACAAACCCTTCCAGGACTGGTTTTTGGCTATAAGCAAAACCAAACAGCATGGGTTATGATCACATAACGTTTAATGGGGAAATAGTGGGGCTTGAATCCCTGGCTGTGCTGCCCGACTAGTCCCCAGTGTCTTTTTTTAAGTATATTTCAAATTTGGATGAGGTGCGTTGATAGGATCAGTTTCCAAAAATCTTGCATTTTGCGTTACAGGAGTTTACCTAGAAGGCTGGAGAGACAAAGGAATAAATGCGTAATTGCACTAATCCATAACAGGGGCTGCTGTAATAACATTGAAAAATCAGTGGAAGATTTTGATGCTAGTGGAGTCTGGGTGGTATTTAATTAGGGCTGGAAAACAGATGTTTGAGAAAAGTCTGTCTGCTCCGCCATGCTCTGCTCTACCCTCTCTCCTGTGTGACATCGGTGGGTAGGTTTGTGAGAATCGATGCTGAAACTAGTTTATTCCCAACCTTAAATCTTCCTGCGTAACCAGCTGGGGCTGGAATCACCAAGGTGAACAGGAATTGCCTTCTGGGAATGATTACTGGGGGGGTCTCAGAGCATCGTGGACATCTCACCCCCCCACCCTCGCAGCTCTCTAGCTCTTTGCCACCTGAATGATGAAATAGGAGGCACGGTGCTGTTTGGGAATATTGCAGTCCTGCCCAAAACGTAATTTGCCTGTCACTAGCACAGGACACGTCTGCTGGATCAGGAAATGAAGTTAAAACTGGGCAGTGACAATGGTTTTATTTGTATTCACGTACACGATGGTTGTTGAGGACAAATCTTTTAGCTCAAGTGAATTTGCTTCCTTAAAAAAATTTCCTCTGCGGTTGTGTGGCTTTCAAACTGGTTTTTACCTTCTTTTAAATTTCTGTTTCCTTTTTTTCTTTTTTTTTTCTTTTTTTTTTTCTTTGTGTTATTTTTTTTAAATGAACTTTCAGATGTCATTATTTCCTCAGGGCTGACAGCACTGGAGTAAAAATTAGAAGCTACCTTAAAGGGTTTAGGGTGCAAAACCAATAATTGAACCTAGCATTGCTGCCTGTAAATTTCAAAGCTTTAAAGCCTTGAAAAGGGATTCAAGTGGAAGTGGTGACACATAGCAGCATAAATAATTATCTTTGGTCCTTTCACCTCTGAATTCTTTTTTTACAGCGTACAGAACATGGTCTGAAGAGGTTAATAAACACGCTGCTGCAAAGTGCTTACAAAATTAATGCAACTGCCATGGATATGGGCTGCTCTGGGGTAGTGGGGGTTTGGTAGTGTCTTCCAGCTGTTCCAGAAAACTGAAGAATAAACTCGATCCTCTTGTGCAGGTGTTTGACATTTTTTTTTATTTTAGCCTGTAGTAATGCACAACTGAACGTCAGGATCAATGTCTTGTGCAACTGTTCCAAAACCTCTAAATTGTAGTTCTCTTGCTGGTGCTGTGATTGCTGCTGCCCTGGAACTGCAAGGATTTTTCAAGGCATATAGTCAACTTGTTTCCCTTTTTTTAAGGAAATCGAACAATCAAACCCGAAAACGAATGTAAAGCCTTCCCCATAGTGGAAACAGTGTATTCTGCGTGGCTCTTTCAGACTCACTTTAAAAAAAAGAGGGTGTAACAAATGGGTTTGGGTTCAGAAAAGTGGTTTTGGCTGGAGCCAACCTCCCATGGCAGGTTTGCTCGCCGTCTCTTCGGCTTCAGCCGTTATCTGTGAGCCCCTGAAGGACTGGGTAGAGACGGGTTTCTTTTTTAAAGAAATGAAAAGAAGCCCCTCTTACCCTACCCACCACAAAAAAAAAAAAAAAAAAAGAAAAAAAAATCCACAAGTAAGAAACAAACAAAGCCCCTATAGCTGTCGTTAGTGCATCACGTTTCATTAACTTTCTGGTCTCTGCAATGGATCAGATTTTGCAATCATTTTAATTGTTTCAAGGGCGCTCTGAAATTTTCTAACAGGTTACTCACTGGCTAGTTGAAGTACAGAATGCCTCATCTAAATTGAAATACAAAAAAATATATCTAATTTGCAAGGTGATTTCCAAGGTGGGGTTTAGGCATCTTTCAGCTCATTAAAATGAATGAGTGCTGAAAAACGCTGCTTCTGTAACAAATACAATGATTTTTTTTTTCCTTAAAAAGCTATCTGTAAAAATGTCTGCTTTACTTTAGCATAAGATTGCTTACAACTAAGCCAGAAAACTGGTAGTTGAGGGGAAATTATTTTTTTTTTTTTCCCTCAAAAAAAAAAAAAAGGAACCGGACTAATCGTGCTGACAGAATACAGGCATCACACATCTCAAATTGATGCTTTATTTAGTCCACAAAAATGCCATTTACAGGGAGTAATGATGTAAGGTGTAAGCACACGTACTGCAAAGCCCAAAATGTCTGCTTTACTTTAGCATAAGATTGCTTACAACTAAGCCAGAAAACTGGTAGTTGAGGGGAAATTATTTTTTTTTTTTTCCCTCAAAAAAAAAAAAAAGGAACCGGACTAATCGTGCTGACAGAATACAGGCATCACACATCTCAAATTGATGCTTTATTTAGTCCACAAAAATGCCATTTACAGGGAGTAAGGTGTAAGCACACGTACTGCAAAGCCCAGGTTTCTGTAGCCCTCAAAAAAACAAAAAGGAACTGGACTAATCGTGCTGACGGGATACAGGCATCACACATCTCAAATTGATGCTTTATTTAGTCCACAAAAATGCCATTTACAGGGAGTAAGGTGTAAGCACACGTACTGCAAAGCCCAGGTTTCTGTAGGAATTAAAATGTGTGTGTGTGTGGCTTTAACATTCTGTATGTTTTTGCTTCCAGCCTCGCTGACAGCAAGGAATACGTGGAGGTTGTTAAACTTGGAATTAAATTGTGCTGTCTCCTGGCTAATTAATTTCTGGTTTGGGAGCCTTGCTCCTCCCGTGGTGCAGCCGGGGCCGGGGCTGTACGCGGCCCCTCGCCGCTGCTGGAAGCTTAAAGCTCGTGTTTGCAGGGGGGAGCATCTGGGGATGCTGCAGGGAGAGGGGTGGGCTCTGCCCCTGGTACCTTCCTGCACCCAAGGTGTATTGTTTCCTTTCCTTCTGGGCTAACTTGTTTACTGGGATGTTAATCCAAAAAATAAATGCTTGCTTTTGTTTGTTTGTTTGTAGGCATACGGCCCCGGGAGGCCCTACCCGCTGCCACCTCCCTCAGGAAGATACAGCTGGAATTAGCTCTTGACCTTTTTTTTTTTAAAAATTATTTTTTTTTTTTTAGAAAACGTCCGGGTTTTTTCCCTTTGTTCTTATATTATTTTGGGGAAAAAAAAAAAAAAATGGAATCCTTAAGAAACATCCCTGTAGTTTTTAAATGACGATACTTGTTTTAAATGTGCACCTTTCTTACCAAACTGCTTTCTATTTTTATTTTTTTGTGGGGAGCTACGTCGCTTGGAAATAGCATATTGCAAAAATTTGAATAAACTGGACTTGCTAATTTGCCTGTGAGACATTCGATGAGGTAGGAGTGCTGTTTTGTCTTCAGTGCAGTGGACAAGCTGTGCTTAGCTGTGCCTGTCAATCTGAACTCCAAACATCCTTTACTCCGCGCATAAGAGCCTGAAAACAGACACGGAGTTTAAAAGAATGCCTAGAAATGGGATTTTATTAACTCTTGGGGAAGACACAGCAGGCAGCCGGCGGGGCACGGTGTTTAAAGGCATGACCCTTGGTTATTCCTTGTTGCATCCTTGATGCTTCCTTGAATTTCTCACAGAGAGCGGAGATCTTTTGGACTTTGAAGCGAAACATTTCAACTTTTACAACGTGTGTGCCTGCTTTTGACCTGTTATTGTAACATAAACAAGCACGGAAGGTATATTTGTCTGTTTTGATATCTAATTTAAAACAGCTGCAAAGTAGGGAGTTTCCGTTCATTTTTAGCACTCTTTCTAGGGATTTTCGGTGTGAGTGTACCAAATCAGTAAATATTTTTATTTGCTTTATAAAGTGGCTTTTGACATTCTGAGCAGTATCGAGTGGTTTATTTCCAACCCCCTTCTACAAGGTGTTGGTATCTTTTATCCCTACCTCTGTGCACGCATTTATATTAACTTCTTGGAAAATAATTCCCCCCAGCCTCTACGACAGTGTTTAAAATCTTCGTTTAATCAAAAAAAAAAAAAAAACACGCAGCCTCTACAACAGCGTTTAAAATCTTCGTTTAAAAAAAAAAAAATGACAAGAGCATCAGTTAAATGATCAGCGCCAATGCTAATACAGTATTTTTCTGTTAAACGTGGGGATTTTATGTACACAGCAGTAAACTTTGAAGCTTTGCTTCAAAGGTTGTGAGGTGCAGCGCTCCTGGGAGTGGTTTTTCAGCCCCTTTCCTTGGAGGGCCCAGATGTTAATGACCAGCAACGAGGAAAAAGAGAGACCAGACCAGCAGTAACCTTGGGAGGAAGAAATCATGAAACTGGATTCATTATTTTCAAGTGATTGAGGGTGGAGTAGAATCCTTCATTGTGATGCAAAGGGTTGCCATCCTGCCTGGAGCTGGGAAACGCCATCCAGCCCTGGCCCTGGCCCTGTGGCCGCCTTCCCTCTGCCGGGGAAAATACTTGGGTGTCAAATAAAGTAATTCTGCTTTTTTCCAGCAGAGCAAAACCCCCGGCAGAGGTGAATTTTCACGCAGGAAGGAGCTGGGTGGCTCGTCCTTGTGCTGCTGAAAGAGCCCCCTGTGCCCAAGGAGGAGCGTGGGGTGCAAGTGGGCTTTTGTCCCTCCCCCCCCTCCCCGTGTTTTGGGGGTGGGAGGTATGAAAACGGGGCTGGATGAACCTTCCCGTCCCTGCGGGTTTCCCCTTGCCCAGCTCTTCACCCTCCTTGAGGGTGAAGGCCGTGAGTCTGGAAGCTGGCTGGTGGTCCCAAGAGGACCCTGCCCTTGGCCCTGGGAGATGCGGTGCCCACCCGGACCCCTCCAGTGGGTGCTGGGAGCAGCTCGATGGGCCGGGGGCTTCAGTTCCTCGGTGCCGTCGAGCAGGGCCGGGCTGCAGGACCTGCCCCTGGAGCATCACCCCTCCGCTGGCCGCATCCCCCTGCCCAGGCGGGGGGCCCCGCTGCATCCCAGCTCCCTCCAACCCCCCGGGGGACCGGAGGGTGGACCCCGGGGCCAAGACCCCCGTGACAGTCCTAGAGCTGCTCTGGCTTCTGTATATCTATCTACACCCGGTTTCCAAGTCGGAGATGAGCATCTTGCTTTCCAGGGTT
>NW_015092359.1:5654327-5655280 GCF_001431845.1 Calidris pugnax
GGCGGAAAACGGGGGGGGGGTTAGGGTTGTCCTGGGGGCGGTCAAACCGCATCCGTACATACACCGAGAACGCAGCAGCCAACTCTTGAGAACAACGTTTCCTTTTATTGTAAAAAACCAAAAATAATAATAAAAAAAAGAAAATAAAAAGAAAACGAAAAAGAAAAAAAATAGAAAAAGAAAAAAAGAAAAAAAAAAAGAAAAAGAAAAGAAAAAGAAAAAAAAAGAAAGAAAAAAAGAAAGAAAAATTGCTGGAAACGCCCCAGATGCGGTTCCCGGGGCTGGGTTTCCTCGGGGGGGAGGCGAGAGGACAAACCCCGCCGCCCCGATCCGTCCCACCGCGTTCCTCCCCCGGCCCGGGCGCTGCGGGGCCCGATCCCCGCTCTCCTCCCGGCGGGAAAGCAGCGCCCGGCCCCGGGAACGGCCGGGGGGCTCCGTGCTCCGCGCAGCCCCTCGGGAGCCGGGGTTCGGGGAGGGGGGCGGCTCGCACCGTGTCCACGGGACGTTCATTGAACTAAGCAATAATTAATAATAACGATAAAAACGATTTCCCCCCTTTTATCCGAGCGCTGGCGTCGGGGGGCTCTTCTGCCCAGACCCCCCCCGCCGTTGCCAGGCTCGGATTTGGGTGATTTCCTTCCTCCGGCCGCTCCCCGGGCTCCGAAGGGGCAGCGGCCGCCCGTCCCTCGCCGCCTCCTCCGCCTCGAGTTACAACTCAATTTACCTTCAATCAAATAATAATGAAATTGCACTTCAGGGGCACCCTTAGAAAATTAATTCTGCTGAGATAAGTTGCACTTCAGAGGATTTATTGTTCGCGTTCCGTGGGTCTGGAAGGGATACGCGCACCGGCGCGGGCCCCCGGCCGCCATCGGCTCTGGCTGCCGGGGTCCGGCCGCCGGAGAGCGGGGAACGGGCCGTGAGCGGAGCCCCGCGCCCCCACCGCACCCCCA
>NW_015092359.1:5655643-5659245 GCF_001431845.1 Calidris pugnax
GGGGGGGGGACACAGCTTTGCCTGCTCACCCCGAGGGACAGGACCCTGCAGTAGAGCCCCTGCCACCCATGGCCACCAGTCCGGGCATCTCCAGGTGCCAAGGGTACAGCCGTGCTGCACTCTGTGTTGCTGAGCATCCTCTGAGCTCAGCTTTTAATTTGCCAGAGTCTTCCAAAAAAGGCTGAGAGTTGATTTTATTTTATTTTGTTTTATTTTACTTATTTTATTTTATTTTATTTTTATTTTATTTATTTTTTTAATTTTATTTTCTTTTCCTAACGAGAGTTTTCTGTCCCTTTTCTGTCCCTTCTGTCTGCTGGAAACTCCGTTCTCCCAGACTAAAAGGTGCTCTTTTGTTGCCAGAGCAGGGGCATTGCCCCACGAGGGGGGCGATGGGGGACCAGGCCTGGCGCCCCTCAGACAGGGGGGGAGGAGGGAAGGGGGTCAGCCAGGTGGGTAAACAGCCCTGGGGTTAACCAAGGACCCCACAGCAGCCCCGGTTCTGTGCAGGTGAGACCCCCGGGGAGGCAGGTGGATGGGGATGGGCTGGGGAAGGTGGTGACCCACGTTCCTGGGAGGAGAAGAGGCTCCTCCTGGTGTCCTGGGGCTGATTCCCTCCAAAGGGCTGGGGCAGGAAGGAGTTTTGGGATTTCACTGGGGCCTCAGAGCTGCTTTGGTGGCAAACCAGACGCTGAGATGGTCACACACCAGGAGGTTTAACTGGGGACCGTGTGTGAAGGAGTGAGATCCAGCAGGTCTCCAAGCTGGAGAGTGGCCCCAGAGGGGAGGAAAATGACCCTGGATACAACAGCCACAGCCAAAACCTCTGTTAGAGGAGCTGGCACGAGGAGCAGCACAGGGTGTTTCACCAGTGACAGGGCTGGGATGGGCTCTCCAGGTCCCCACCAGACCCAGGGGACACCCCGTGTCCCGACCCCCCCCAAGGACAGAGACCTCTCCTCCCTGTCGCCCCTCGCAAAGCCAAAGGGGAAGCACAGCCTGGGGAGCAGCTGAAAGAAATACAGCCCCCCCAAAAAATTAAATTCCTCGTGTTTGTTTTACACTGAAAACACCCCAGAATTTTTCCCACTTCAGCAGCGTGATTTTTTTCATTTGATTTTTTATTTTTATGAAAAGCGTAACAGCGTGATGAAGTCGTCCATCAGTTCTTAAAATGGGCATTGTAACTTTCTTGAAATGGAGCCTTTTGGCATGGTCAGTATCAAATATTTGGTCCCCGTTGAAATGAAGGTGATTTTTCCCTTTGCTGTTTCACTCTAAACCCAGCGCACTCCTTTGTTCCAGTTCAACTTTAGTGACTGGATTTTTCTGACAGGGAGAAAATGTTTCATTTCATTAGAATGTGCTAAAGAAAATCCTACTGGTATCGCAAATGTTTCACAAAAAAAAATAAAAAAAATCCCTTATTCTCATTTACAGATTGTTTATTTTTCTAATTTAATCAATCATTACCTGGAAGCACCAGGCAAAAATGGACCGTGTCCTTCCGTAGCCCGGGAAGATCAAGCTGCAGATTTCAAGCAAAGTAGTTTCAAAAAAGACAGAACAAATGCAATAAGACTGGCAGCGATAGAAGGACCTACCGAGAAGTCAAACTATTAGGTTTTAATTTTTTTGAATTATTTTCCTAGCTTCTCGATGACATGCCTTCCACAGAAGGTCACCTTTATTGAAAGCTGGGGGAGTGCAGATGTTATTTGAGAGATCAGTTTGTCTTTCTGATAATAATGACATATTTTGGCCGCACGGTGCTCATTTCCACACGTAAGTTGTTCTTGCTATTTGAGACTGTGCCTATTACAGTACAGATATTGACCTTGGCAAGACACAATTGACACATAGATAGAGGCTGATTATATTTTTTTTTTTTGGAGTTTTTCAATAATCCAGTATAAATGCTAATTTATTTCTGTGGCAGCTTGCCTAAAAGCAATAGTTTCTTCTAAATAATCAGCGGTAGTCGCTCATTGCCGAGTTACAGTGTCATGATCACGGCTGATGGCAGTTTGCCTTGATTCAGCTCTTACCAATAATTTGCAGAGATTAAAAGGGTCTTGGAAACGGAGGCTTAAAAGAATTGCTTTCTAAAGATGTTGTTAGATTGAAAAAAGGAACCTGGGGTTTCCAGTGCACTCTAAAATCATTTCCACGCAAACCCCAGATTTGGTAGTTTGAAGTGTCAACTAAATGGCCCGTTCACGGGGAAAGAAAGGTATTTATGCAGCATAAAGAGATCTCTGCTCCCGCTGCTGCAGGCGTGGGTCTGGGTGGGTGGGTGTCTCCCTTCCCAGGAGAAATCAAGCACTTAAAAAGTAATTGTGGGCAGGAATTAATGGCCCGGGGTGGTTGCCCGGGGAGGGGGGGGTGTCGGTGGTTGCCAGCAGGAGGGTCTGGGGCTGCCCCTTCGGGGGGCACGGCCACTGCAGGAGATGCTGTCACAGATTTGGAGGTTTTGCTTATACTGACATCAACGTGGGGTTTTTTTTTGGGGGGGTGTGTGTGTGAGTTACTCTCACTGCACCCGGGGTTCCCTTCGCGCTGCCTCTCTTTACATCAGACAATTACCCTTTACGGTATTTTTCCCTTACATTACTTTTTGCACAAAAAAAAAAACCCCAAAACCCACTAAACATATTGAACTTCTCAAACCCTTCCCTGAAAGTCCTGCTTGCTAGATGGATTTATTTTTTTTTTCCCCCCTTGGGGCTTTTTTTTCCCCGAGAAACCTTTCTCACCCTTTTCCCAGCGCCCGCGGCGGGCAATGGCGGGGGGGGGGGGGGGCCAAAAAACAGTTCTGCTCCTTAAAGTTCGTGCTCCCCCCTTAAACTCCCGGTGCAGGGAAGTGGTTAAACACGCTCAGCCCTCTGCCTGCACGGCTGCTCTGGCTGCTCAGCTGCCCAAAACTCCTATTTTACCTGCAACGATTAATTTTTTTTAATTTTTTAACTCAAGTTTACCTGCGACAATTAATTCAATTACAATTTTCCCAGGGTTCGGGCAGAATTCCTGGTGCCTGCACTATTACACTGCATTTTGGGCTGAAATCCCCTCCCCAGCCCCCCCAGTTACCCAGCCCATCGCTCGTGGCTCCTGGGAGGCAGAGCAAGGGCACGTTTCTCTGGTTGTTGTGTGCCTGCCCAGTCTGAGTGAGGGTTTGGGGCAGTGCCTGCCCCATCACCTGGGTGGGGGTGCTGGCTCCCCCCCTCCAGGGAGCCCGTTGGGGGGTTCATGCCCCCCTTTGGGGGGGGGACACAGCTTTGCCTGCTCACCCCGAGGGACAGGACCCTGCAGTAGAGCCCCTGCCACCCATGGCCACCAGTCCGGGCATCTCCAGGTGCCAAGGGTACAGCCGTGCTGCACTCTGTGTTGCTGAGCATCCTCTGAGCTCAGCTTTTAATTTGCCTTTGGCTGCATAAAACCCACAGTGTGCAACCACGGCCAGGCACCGCGTGGCTCCCATCACCTCTGTACCGCTGTAAATTTGGAGGGTGGCTGAAAAGTACTAGTGCTCCTGTCAGGTTTTCTTCCCAACCTCTGGGAAAGATGCTGAGCAGCACAAGCCCCCCCCCCCCCCCCCCCCC
>NW_015092359.1:5659255-5685889 GCF_001431845.1 Calidris pugnax
CCCGTTAACCAGGATGAGGTTGGTTTCACCCGATGGTTTCATCCATCAACTCTTCCATCCTGTATCCAGTGAATCCCTTGCTCCTTGGGTTAGATGTTACCAGCAGTTACGTCTGCTGCTTAAGGAGTGTGTTCCTCTCCTTGAAATAATGTCAAGACTGTTCACCCCAGTGTGTTTTGCACATTCAGGGGCACCGACTCCACCACCAGCCCCCGATTCTGGCATTTCTGGCCAGTTCTTGGTGGGGCATCATTGAGCTGGCAGCCCCCGGGGGTGAGTCGCTGCTGTGGGGCTGTTGTGGATGTGGGCTGTTATTGGGAGCCTCGATTGTGGAGACACACAAGTTTATTAAGGTCCACGGGCAGGATGCTCCCCAGGGACTACTGTGTGTTGTGTCTCCCTTCTGCTTTGCCTCCAGCAGGGCTTGGGTGGCAGCTCCTGAGGTCATGGATTTACAAGCCAGTTGTCCTCCTGTCTGTGGAAAGGGATGTTTCCAGCAACAGAGATCCCAGGTAAGTGTATCGTGTCCTCAGATCGGGCTGGAAAAAGTTCCTGGCAGGAGAAATGGGGTGGTGTGTGGTGGTGTGACCAGAGCTGTCTCCCGTGGGGCTCTCGGGTGCGGGCTCCTCCTGGTTAAGTGAAACATTCAAGGGCTACTTTTAATTTTTTTTCCTAATCATTGACGCAGTAGAAAATATTCCAACGCTGTGTGACAGGGGCCTCTCATCCAGCTTTTCCTTAACCAGCAGAATGTAAATATTTATTTGGCATGCCAGCCTTTTCTGCAAGGGCCACCAAATCCTGCACTGCTTCTGGCCATCAGTGGGGCTCGTGCTGCTGTTGGCTCCTTTGTGCTGTGCCACGGCCTCCTGGCCAACTTCCCCTTCTCTCTTTGTTGATGTAGTGTTCCTTTGATTCCATATTGGTTTTCCCTCCTTTTCAATTAGTAGGGTTGAATAATGAGGCTGGCTTTCCTCACCGCTGGGCTGCGTGGGGCTGGACGAATCCTCCGCCAGGGAAAATCTGGGCTCCCGACTCGTTTTCTGTCACTGTTTGAAATTTCCACCTGGTGCATCTTGCTTGGAATTGCTTCTGGCTTTGGAAGAGGAGCCCTTTCACGCAGGACGTGCCCTCTTGTCCACACGTGGTAGCTGTCCTGGGCTGCACTTAGCACTGGCCAGAGGGATTATCACGTGTCCTCGTGCTCCGCGGCAGCTCCAGGAGATGCACACACAGGATGATGGGGCTCAGTTACACTTCTGTGACACGGGGGTGAATTTTAATGTCCCCTCTCCTGTCCTCCTCTCTCACATCCAGGAGGGACCTTTCTGCTGATGTGGAGGCTACCCAAATCCACGTGGCTTCTTCCCTCCGTCAAAGGTGGTTCAGTGTTTCCCCTAAGCCCCCTTACTTGAGTATTTTGCCAATTTAACACAGTTTTTTTTCTGGTCTCCCTGTATCCATCCTCTCCTATGCCCAGATCAGGAGAGAGTTGAGCTCTTTATCGGGTCTGACATCATTGCTGGTTTGTGAAACTCTGAACCCCAGTTTGTACTGGTGTTTGCTGTCGCTGCTGGGCCCTCATCTGCAGGAGGGTTTCAGGGGTCTGTGTGTTGCTCTCGTGACACGGGGGTGAATTTTAATGTCCCCTCTCCTGTCCTCCTCTCTCACATCCAGGAGGGACCTTTCTGCTGATGTGGAGGCTACCCAAATCCACGTGGCTTCTTCCCTCCGTCAAAGGTGGTTCAGTGTTTCCCCTAAGCCCCCTTACTTGAGTATTTTGCCAATTTAACACAGTTTTTTTTCTGGTCTCCCTGTATCCATCCTCTCCTATGCCCAGATCAGGAGAGAGTTGAGCTCTTTATCGGGTCTGACATCATTGCTGGTTTGTGAAACTCTGAACCCCAGTTTGTACTGGTGTTTGCTGTCGCTGCTGGGCCCTCATCTGCAGGAGGGTTTCAGGGGTCTGTGTGTTGCTCTCCCGAGGGAGACCAAACTCTTCTGGAGTGCAAGACGCTGGTTTGTATCTATGTTCAGGAGTCCATGTTGTAAAGTTTATTTAGAAAACCGTACAAAATGTCCTATATTATCAGGGAGGATTAGAGAGCCAAAGGCTGCCCATACCCAGCCTGGAGAGTAGCTGTAGAAGTGAGATGGTCTTCAGGCACAGAGTTGGTTCCACTCAAAACCCAGACAGGCATTTAGCAACACATGGGTTTTCTTTGGAAAAAAAAAAAAAAAAAAGATGGAAAAACCTTCATGTGCATTTGATAACATCTCCTGATTTGTGTTGTCGGCATCCTTGTGTCAGCACGTGGTCAAGGTGACTCTTTGGGTTAGATTTAGGTACCATGTGAGGAAATCACGAGGTAGAGCCACCTTCCTGAAGGGCCCTTTCCTTTACCTTTGAAGTCAGAATAATATTCCCTGCACAATTAGAAGTAACCATAGTTACTCAGAGCCCTGGCTCCGGGAGCCTGAGCAGAGCAAGGTGACAACCAGAGGGGGAGAAAACAAATCTGGATGGAAGAGGCTGAGCCTGAGTGGGACAGTTTGGGAGGAAGAGTTTCCATGCAAGCCTTGAGGACCTCACAGCACATCTGATGGGTGCAAGACCCGGCACGGGCTGGGACATTGGGAAATGGTTCACTTCCCAGTGATGTGGAGAGTGAGGGGAGCTGGTCCCACGGGGCTTTGTCCATCAGCAGTGCAGGTGTGAGTGATGGCATTAAATGGCACTCAGCTGTGAAGCTGGGCTTTGAAGGATGTTTCTCCCCCTGCCAGTCACCTGGGAAGGGAGGGTTGATCCCAGCTGGTCTGATGAAGGGAAGACACAATGAGGAGCAGCTCTTCCTTGTCCCTTCTGGAAGAGGAGGGCATGGCTGTTTCTATGGGGCAGTGTGGGTGCCTGAGGTGAGCCTGCTGCCCTGGTGGCAGTGGGGAGTCTAATGGAGTCATCCCTGACTGCCAAAAGTGGTGGGTAAAAGGGTAGAAGTGTGCTCCTTCCTCTTCCCTCTCTCAGGGTGGGAGGATGTGGTGGGGTTTGCAGGTGGTTGAGCAGTACCCTCATGGCAGCTTTGGGGCTTGCTCCCCTGTCCCCCAGTGTGGAAAGAGCCTGAGGGAGCTGTGATGTGATGTGATAGCCAGCTCTGGATCACATCAAATTAGGACCTTGCCAAGGGCTTGCCTGTGATGTGCTGGCACCCCAGGCAGCTTTTCTGACTCAGCTGCCCCTGATTTCTGCACGTAGGTCCACGGGGTGGCCGGTGTTGGCAACTACTGGCAGCGATGCTCCCTGCTGTGGGAGGACTGGAATATGCAGAATAAAAGAATTTCACTGAATTTTAGAGTTGGAAGGGACCATAGAGATCATCTAGTCCAACTCCCCTGCTGAAGCAGGATTGCCTAGAGCTTGTCAGAGCATGTTACTCAGGAGCATCCAGGCGGGTCTTGAAAATCTCCAAGGAAGGGGACTCCACAACCTCCCTGGGCAGCCTGTTCCAAGGAGTCAGGAACGACCAATGGAGTCACCAGAAAAGGAGTTTTCCGAAAAGGGAAATCATGTATGAGCTTTTTGTTTTGATTAAATTACAGGGAGGAAAGCCAGTGCATGTAAGACAACTTACAGTATTGGCCATCAGGGATCGAGAGGCAACGCTTGAAATCAACTGAACTGAGCTTGGGTCCCAGTGCTGTCACACGGACTGAGCAGAGCTGGGTTGATGTGGGAGGGGTGACTGGTGGTGGGGTGGAAGGTGGTCTTTGGCTTGGAGAGGGGGTCTCTGTGCCCTGGCTGCCCCGTCTCTCTGCCCTTTTGTGCAGAGGGAGGTTTCCCTTTAGGGGGTGGACAGGCTGTTTGGCAGCTTGTGTGATGTCGAGTGGGGTTTTCCAGACCTCATGAAAGACCGTAAACCCTAGTGAAAAAAAAACACGGTGGGAGTCACGCTGTGAAATGGGCTGTGGTCTCTGCAATGGTGGTGGGGACTTCAGGCTACGGTCTCACGCTTCTGGACCACTCCAATGCACCCAGAGCATCCGTGCACTCTGCAGTCGGGTACCAATTGGTCTTCTGTGTCTCCTTGGAGGCCTGTCTGCATCTCCAGGTACTGAAATAACTTTATAAAGTTGGGTAAAGCTAGCCCTGGTTTGAGCACTGGGCAGCCACGTTACCCTCTCGCCGTCCAATGAGTTTGTGGTTTTGCATTTTGTGGGGACTCGGTGCACGTGAAAGTTTTGTGACGCAGCTTGGGTGAAGGTGATCCAAACCCAGGAGAGCAGCTGGAGCTGGGAGTAACAGCACAGGTCAAAACTGTGTCAGGCAGAGTTGGTTGAACTAGTTTTATGAATTATGTGAAGCTGGAGGAGACCAGTTCTACTCTCAGATGGGCAAGGGCACCGGGAAAGGCATCTCCCAGATTGCCTCTATAGAAATCCCCATCGCAGTAGCCATCTTTGCCTAAATTCAAAGCTGTTTCACAGGGAAATAACCTTTGTGGTTCGGAAGGCTGCAGAGAGGTGAGTGCCCTGGCAATGCCTTCCCAGCTTCTGGAATAGGCTGCTGCTGGTGGTCCCAGGCTGAGCTCCAAAGGTGCTTGGTACCCTAATGAGTGATCAACCCAAACCGAGCCATTATTTCGCTGCTCTCACCTGCAGGAGGCAGAGCTTTGGGGGGAGAAGGGAAGGGGAAAGCCTGAAAACGTCACATTTTTGAAGTGCTGAAATATGCCAGGCATGTTAAAACAGCAGAGGTGAAGGAAAGAGAAGTTTGGTACTTGAACAAAACATCCAAGCAGATGTTTAAGAGGTGCTGGCCTCTTCCAGATTGTGTTAATAGGAGATTTCATTAGGTTAAAAAAAAAAAGAGGAAACTTAACTTAAGGACCTTCTCTTCTCTGCTATTTTTTTTTTTTTCCTCATCCTCAAGGCTATCCTCTTTTTCATACCCTGGGTTACTGCTCCAGTTCATTGTTTTCTTCCATTGCTGCTGCACATGCTGTGCAGGCTGTGACCTACGAGTGTCACAGGTTTCCTGATGGTGCTTGTCACCATGGAGTTGCAGTCTGCAAAGCGATAGTGGCATTTAGAGGGGAAAAAAAAAAACAAACAAAAAAAACCCCACAAAAATACAAAAAAACCCAAACAACCCAAAAACCACAAAAAACACAACAACCAAACTTAAAAACCAGCATTGCCTTCCATAAGCAGCGAAGCAGAGCAGGTGGCAAGGATGGCACTGCTGCCTGGGATGCTCTCGAGATGGGTGCCTGGGGGAGTGTCTTCGTTTGTCTGGTTACTCTTTACCTCTGAAGATCTCCCACAGGTGGATGGGGAAGAGGGGGAGCTGAAGGAGCTGTGGGCACCTGGATACCACGCATGAAAGGAGCTATGGAAACCTGTAATTTTCCCTCCCCTCTTATTTTTTTTTTTTTTTTTTTTTTTCTGCAGGAGTCTGGTCTCTCTTGGACCCTTCAGGTTGGGAACCACGTCTGAGCCCCAGAGTAATTTATTTTCAGGGTGGGAACAGTGCCTGGATTGCTCCATCATGCCTCGTAAGCTTATGAGGGCTGGACCAGAGCTTGCAGCAGCATGTGAGGTGTCCTGTGCTGAGCTTCACCCATGGGTGAGTACGCTCCTGTTGTAGTTCAACCCCAGCTGGCAACCAGGGATGGGCAGCCCTTTACTTACTCCCCCCGCCTCCTGTGGGATAGGGAGAAGAGGGAGGGGAAAAAAAAAAAAAGAAGTCATGGGTTGAGATAAAGACGGTTCAATAGAAAAGCAACAGAAGAGAAAACAATGATGGTAAAAGAATCACAGAATCTTCTAGGTTGGAAGGGACCTCAAAGATCATCTTGTCCAACGGTCAACTTACTGACAAAAATAGACACCCACACAACAAACAAGGAGCATCATCACTAAACCAGACCTCCCAGCACTACATCAACCCGGCTTTTGAACCCCTCCAGGGATGGGGCCTCAACCACCTCCCTGGGCAGCCCATTCCAATGCCTGAGAACCCTTTCAGTGAAAAAATTTTTCCTAATATCCAGCCTGAACCTCCCCTGGTGCAACTTGAGGCCATTTCCTCTCGTCCTGTCGCCTGTGACTTGGGAGAAGAGACCGACCCCCACCTCTCTACACCCTCCTTTCAGGGAGTTGGAGAGAGCAATAAGGTCTCCCCTCAGCCTCCTCTTCTCCAGGCTGAACACCCCCAGCTTCCTCAGCCTCTCCTCATAAGACTTATTCTCCAGACCCCTCACCATCTTTGTCGCCCTTCTCTGGACCCGCTCCAGCACCTCAATGTCTTTTTTTATGGTAGGGGGCCCAAAACTGGACACAGTACATACAAAATGAGTGATGCAATACAATTGCTCTCACTACCCGATGGTCAGTTGCCCAGCCCATCCTGAGCAGTGACCACAGATTCCTGCTTCCCTGCTCCCCTGTTGATGTACTGAGCATGACTTCTATGGCATGGGGTGCTCCTTTGGTCAGCTTGTCCTGCCTGGGCTCCCTCTCGCCTTCTACAGGAAGCTGAAAAAGTCCTTGACTTAATATAAGCATTACTTAGCAACAACTAAACCAGTATGTATCATCAACGTTATCCTCACACTAAATCCAGAACACAGCAGCTGCTGGGATGAAAATTAACTCTCTCCCAGCTAAAACCAAGAAAGCTCCCCAGGGAGCTGGGCATGTCTACCCGGGAGGCAAGTGTGGTGCTGAGTGTCTTCTCAGGATGTTTCTTGGGTTTTTAGTCTTCCCAAGAGCCAATTTCAATGTTTTTTAATTACTTTTGGGTTTTGTTTTTTTTTTTAATTAACTTTGCATGTCTGGTGATCCAGGTCTAAACCATCTTCTCAGGATGTTTCTTGGCTTTTTATTCTTCCCAAGAGCCAATTTCAATGTTTTGTAATTAGTTTTGTGTTTGTTTTCTTTTTTTAATTAACGTTGCATGTCTGGTGATCCAGGTCTAAACCCCAAAACCAAGAAAGCTCCCCAGGGAGCTGGGCATGTCTACCCGGGAGGCAAGTGTGGTGCTGAGTGTCTTCTCAGGATGTTTCTTGGGTTTTTAGTCTTCCCAAGAGCCAATTTCAATGTTTTTTAATTACTTTTGGGTTTTGTTTTTTTTTTTAATTAACTTTGCATGTCTGGTGATCCAGGTCTAAACCCCCCCTGTCTGTCTTGGTCCATGGGGAAGCTGGTAACTCTGCATACCCATGTGCTCTCTTCCTATCTGTGGGATGGGATTGCAACCTGCATGAGGCTTGTGAGGGTTTCAGGTCTACGTGCAAAAAAAAAAAATGACTATGTGTTCATCTCTACCCCATGCAGGGTGGGAACTGTGTTGTGAGAGACCCTGGGAAGCTCACTGATGTCTTGTCACCACTGCCCTCACTGAAAATACAGAACCAAAATGTCCTGGTAGCAGAAGAGGGAAAGGTAGGGCTGACCTTAACCTCTCTGGAAAGCTGTGGGATTTTGGGCTGAGCAAACCAGCCCAAGCCCTGGAACCCACCAAGCAGAGCGTGCAGTGGCATAGGGCATCCAAGCAGCAGACAGAGCTTTTGGGAAGACAGCCAACGGCATGGAATTGGGAGATGACAGACTACTCCTCATTCCTTTGTGATTCCACAAGCTGAGCTTACTGCTGAGGGCTGGTAATTTGGAGTTGTGTGGTCCCTGGCATAGAAAATCCCCATCAACATCCCCACTGGGGTGGGCTTGCACAGCAAGCACGCGCTGGCGTGGAGGTCCCGTCGCTTGAATATTTATAGCACCTTTGCTATGTTCATTCTAGCATTAAACTGCTAATTAATTATGACATTTGTACTACTTCATTTTTTTTTCACTGTGAATCTGCAGAACCTGGCAGGCAGTTAATTAGCTCTCTCTATGCAAAGGATACTAAGAAAAAATAATTGCTTGAGGAATCATCATCGCGTTCTTTCAGAAAGGTCTTACCTATGAGCTGGCTTAAAGCTTGCTAGATTTGCACTTTGAAAGATGCCTCTGTCAAAGGCCAATCCTTTGGAAGAGAGATTTGAAGGAAAAGGTTATCTCGGAGATGTGGCTCAGTGGGTGTTATTTAGTGCTTGTAAGTCCAAGGGAAATCAATTATCTAAACAGCTCCCGTTCTGAAATGGATTTCTTTATTCTTTTTTAAATATGTACTCATCTTTGTCTTCGTATTGATGTGTACCAGGCAACAATCCTGAGATTGCAGGAGGAAATCTATCCTCCTCCAGGCTTCTTACAGCTATTGCCTGGGAACGGGTGAGAGTCTACCCCCATCGTGCTTTTGTTTATTTTAAACCAGATTTTTTTTTTTTTTTTTTAAATAAGCCATGGAGGAACGGTGCTTCCAAGCAGACCCTGGTTTGAAACACCCATCCACCTTTCCCAAATGCATCCTGACTTCACAAACACACAACCCTGTCTAAGCTCCTGGAGGGGTTTGGTGACATGGCTGATGGTTAGAGCGTGTCCTGCATGTAGGGTTGCCCAGGCTTTCGGATCTTGCTGGTTTGGGGAGGCGTTTGCCTGGGGCAGGTCCTTCAGAGGGTCTGGCAGCACATGGGAGGGTCTCCTAGCTGGAACAGGACTCTGGGGCAGCTGCTTCTCTCTTTCTCCCATCTTTGCTGCTGCCTAATGCAGCTGATTTGTGGCCCCACCAGCACGCTGGGCATCGCTCTTCCTATTTTCTGGCTTCTCTGATAAGAAGAACACATCTGTGACCACTGCAGGCTCCTTGGGATAAGGGGTAGGTTTTTATTTTTGGGTGACAAAGGCAACCCGGGAAAACAGAATAATGAAGATGGTATTTGTGCCTACAGGGATAAACAGGCATTTTCTTAAACAGATTGAAACCTACGGCGGGTATGCTTGCCCTCAGCACTTCCTTTGAGAAACTTGTTTTATTGGCAGATAGCTACATGTTGAGGTTACAGAAGGAGCATTACAGTAATGGAGTTGACATCTATATAATGGAGTTGACATTTTATTGAAAAGGAAAAAGAAAAAACCTTAACAAACAGAGTTCCCCTCCCTCCCCCTTTCTTTATTTCCTTATTTTGCTGTCATCAATTGCAATAAGGCACATAAACTTTGAACAGCCGTCGATGCTGGCAATTTAATAAAATTTCATACAACGGTAGGTGCTTCAGGAATGTTAGCGGGACTAATCAGTCGGCTGTAAACTTGAACTTTGCTAAGAAATCAAGGCAATAGCTTGTTCAACAGCAAATCATAACAATTTGAATCAATTCTTGGCAGCACACTCTTGTTATTAACTATTACGTACAGTCTTGGCTTCCAGTTTGTGTTAGATGCTTTTAGTAAGAAGTTCAGAATAGGGATCTCTTCCTGGAGGACAATGCTTCATTTATAAACTAGTTAATAGATGGGATTTGCTCTGCTGGGGGCAATTGGTTAGATTTTGCATCAGGTTTGCATTGAATTGGGCTGGGGGGGGGGTATAGAAAATTCTTTGGGTGCCAGATTCATTAGAGTGGGGTTAGTATAAGAGGGACAAACAAGCCCATCTGGGCTTACAAAGATGAAAGGAGATGCCAGAGCATGATGCCAACTGGATTGCCAAAAAAAAAAAAACCCAAACAAAAAAAAAAGAAAGAAGATAAGGAATGGAAACACAAAAGCATCTTCATTCTTTGAGCCCATGGAACTGTTGATGAAGCATTGCTCAGACCTCAGTCTCCCAGCGTATTTTGGGATTCCTCTGTTAACTCATGACAACTGAGTAGGTGGCTCCAGCTACACAGTCACTACATGGCTATAAAACAAGGGTCTTTCTCGCTGTGGAAGATGAGCCATTCGGGTCTTCATATCTCTGATTTGGGTGATCCAGAAATAAAAATGATCCGTGTTTTTCCTTCTGGTTGCATCCTCCTGGCCTTCACTTGTTCTGGGTGTAACAAGAGGCTCATTTAGGAAAAACAAATGTTCTCAGCTCCTGACATGCTTTTCAGAGGTATTGTTTTTTTTTAAATTAACAAAAATTACAAGTCCTTGTTGGCTTCTGCTCTTCCTTCTGTACTGAAATTCCAAGTTACACATCTCTCTTTTTTTTTCTTCTTTTTCCTTCTGATAGCTTAGGTTACTGCAGCCCATTGACATTTGTATTTCTAATGTAATACTCAAATGCTGAAATACAGAGATTACATTTGGATCAACACTTTCATTTCTTAAACCCTGAAAGTAATTATCTTTTCTCATCTACAAAAAAATGAAAATATTATTATATTAACCATTAGCAGCTCTATTGTCTGAACGTCAACCAGTGGCATCACTTGCAATGTCATCTGCTGCTTCAGCAGACTTAAACCTCACAAGTTTTCCCACAGCTGGAAACTTTTTGGGGGAGCTGTGGGTGACCCGTGTTCAGGAACCATGACATGAGATGCACAGCTCTTCCTAGCAGGTGATAATTGGCTCAAGTATAATGAAGTGCCCATGAAGTGATGGGGCTCTTCAAGGCTTTCTGGCTGAACACGTAGCCGAGGTCTGGTTAACTCCATTCCTGACATCTAATTTATGGAAAACTTTTCAGGGCCCTGGAGTTGAGCTGAGCCCCTTGAGACACCCCAGGGTGCCCAGAGTGAGACTCGATCTCAGCTGGGGCTGCTTCTTGATCCACTAAATTCAAAACCGCAATGCAGAGAAGCCATTAAACCTTTCAAGAGCTTCTTGCCCGTTCATGAAAAGTGGAGAGAAGGCAAAGGATTGTGCGGCGAGGCTGGAGCTGTTCCCAGCCATCGTGTGTCTGTCTGCAGAGTCTTGCTCGTGCCGTGATGGGACCAGCAGCCTGTCCCCAGCCGAGGTGGACCTCAGGTAGGTTCCCCTGGCCATGGTTACAGCATGAGGCCTACGCTACAGAGATCCAACGTCTCCCTCTGGGTGGTGAATAGCTGCTGTATTTCCACACGTACGAACATCAGCATTTCAGTTCCTGAGCCAAAGCCCATCAGAACGAGCAGAAAATCTGTCGCTGGTCCTTGCTGGCCGTTTCATGGGCAAGTGGTTGGTTTACCTTGGCAATGACAGCCTCTGCTCACGCAAAGCAGAGGCCCAGGGCTGAGCTTAAACCAGGGTTTAAGTTCTGGCGGTGTGAGGTTTGACCCTCTCGTGTGTTCCTGAGCCCTCCCGTGTGCTGATGGCTTTCACACTGCTTGAGAGCAAAAAGCTCTTAGGCTTTACACTGGGTTTGAAAGAGGTGCAAGCACTGGCTTTCATGGTGGATAAATAACCTGAACAATTTTCTTGCCAGAGGTCCTGTTTCCTGTGAGTTCCTGAGGAGACACGAGGAGACGTTTTCACTTCTCTCAATTGCTAGGGGATTGCTCAAATGTCCAGAGGTAAGGATCCAGGCTGATTTGTAATGCACTTGCCCAAACATCAGAATTTCTAAGCTGTGCTGGGGTATTCTTTGTTTTTTAAGGTCCAGCAGATTTCAGCCAATGTGATTTTTACCATATAGCTGTGAAAACTACAGAAGTGGAAATCTTTTAAGGGTAAAACGGTAATCTACACTTGGTAGGTCACAGTGGTACAATAGACAATTGAAGTTTTAAAATGTGTCAGTGATCTGTGGAGACCCATTGCATGGTTTCTAGAGAAGACTTCAAACATCGTGTTTAATTTTCTAGTGCTGTGATGTTAGAAATTCAAACCCTCCATCCGTGTGTTCCCACGGTCTTCTAAGAGGCAGAGATAAAATCGTGAGGCCTTGCTGGCACCTACTGATGCTCAATGGTGGTCTGCTCCCATCAATGGGATGCTGCATCAGTGCTTGCTGAGCACGCCATGGGTGTTGTCCTTGGGTGCTGTTTGGTGGCTTGTCCTCCTCCGTGGAGGAAGGCTTCCACAGTCCAGCTGGCATTTTGGATATCAGGCTGGAAGGCTGGTGCAAACTGGACTTTGCTGTTTGGGCAGCTCTAGATCATCATTCCTCTTTGTCAGGAAGTGCAGTGACAGGACGAGGGGTAACAGTTTTAAATTGGAAGAGGGGAGATTTAGATTAGATATTAGGAATAAATTCTTTGCTGTGAGGGTGGTGAGACACTGGAACAGGTTGCCCAGAGAAGCTGTGGCTGCCCCATCCCTGGAGGGGTTCAAGGCCAGGCTGGATGGGGCTTGGAGCAACCTGGTCTGGTGGGAGGTGTCCCTGCCCAGGGCAGGGGGGCTGGAGCTTGATGATCTTTAAGGTCCCTTCCAACTCTAACCATTCTATGATCCCATCTGCAGCTGGACTGTCACGGTGAAGGTGGTGACAGCAGGACCACATGTATTGCAGGGGGCAAACAGCCCTGGGAGCAGCACACTGGCCAAAGGGGTAGGTACCATTTTATATCAAGGCAAATGCCGCTTTCTCTATTCCCTTCCATTAGTCTGAAAGTGAAATAACTGGAAAAAAAAGGTGGTCATTTATCTTGGGAGGGGGGTTCTCAGGTGAGAGTTACCCATGCCCTTGTCCCAAGGGCACTCTGAGTCCATGTAGACCTTTTGGAGCAGGCAGCTGGAGACTGGGCTCGCTGGGCATCTGCAGAAGTTCCCACACCAGGTGAGGGTATTAATTGGTCACCTGATTCAGAATTGAAGGAAAGTGGGGAGGGTTAGTCCTTATACTTCCTAATTTAGAGCACAGTCTTAAAACTGGGGGAACACTTTCAACACTGCCCCTGGTAGACCTTTGTGGCTGTTTGGCACATCCCGTGCTGGCTTGTTTTTCCTGGTTTAAAACAATGGGTTAAATTCCTTTGGTTTCCTGGCAAATCCAACCAACGAGTTGGGGTTCAGCTGCTGCTGCTGCTGCCCTGGGTGCAGAGCCCGGGCAAGGGGTCGGCGCACGGTGCGATCCCGTGGTGGGTGTTGGGGAGGAGCAGCGTTTCAGGCAGCTCCCTGCCAATTCCACCCGTGCTTCCCAAGGGGAAGGGCAACCCTGCCTCTTGAGATGGGAAAAGGCCTTGAAGGAAGGTAGGAAAACATCTCGCCAGAGTCCAGGTTAGAGAGTGCTGTCCGGCTCTCCGGGCATCTGGCTCTCCACTCGAGTCCCTGGGAAACAGGGATGTGATCAAGGCCCCCCAAGTGTACTCCAGAAGGCATTTGATGCCGGGAAATCGGGCGAGTTGATAAAGAAGTCGATAACGGTGTGCGTCTGAAGTGGAACTTAAGCTAACTGCTGAAAATACTTTGAAAAGCGCTGACCACAATTAAGCACTTAATCAGGAGAGAGCTGCAATTTTCCGAGGCTCGAAGTACAAAAAATCGTGAAGTACAGATCCAGAGATATGAAGGAAAATGTCTCTTTGGCAATTAAGATCCGTGCTGCTCAAAGGCTGAAAATGGTATCATGGAATTACTTTTGTTGTACAGTTGATACACTGAATTATCTAAAATGTAAGCCATTGTGCCTAAAATGCCACTCAATGAGTAAAACAGCTTCTCCTGTTCAGCTGTTACTCAGCTCAGTGAATTGCCTTCTGATGGTATCTACTTTCCCTTCCTTAAAATATCATTTTTAAATTGACTCTTTTTTTTTTTTTTTTTTTTCCTCCCCAGGATATAAAGTGCTAGTTAGAAGGACCCAGGTAAGAAGGGTCTTACCTAGGGAAGAGGTTTTTTCAGGAATTCTTCCATCTGTACATAAATGCAATGCCTACCCCAGAGCCAATGTGCAAAGCCCCTGAGGAAGGTGTTGATGATCCCGCAGGAGAAAGTTTCTATGGACTTAGAGTTTGGAGGCTGGTTCATCCTCTGTATTTCAGCCAGGAGGTGGATGTGGGTTGACTTTCCACCCCTTTTATCTGGTGTATGTCCATGCAACACAATGACGAATGGAATTGTCCAAGCCAGTGACGTGAGTGGGTGAAGAAGTCAAATCCCCATCCATATGATGCTAAAGAGGCTGGAGGGGAAGCTTGGGTGGGTGCAGCCACCTGACCCGTGGTCCCCTGCTAGGATGCAGGCAAAAGAGGGTGATTGCTATTGCCTACCACTGGAGCCCAGCAATCCTTGAACTCCCCTGGATCACCCCAGATCACACAGGAGGGGGAACCTGTGTGTGGCCTGTGGAGATGTGCATGGTGTCCCCCAGCCTATGGTTTTGGAAAAGCTGGATTGCATGCGAGGTTGACATCTTCATCTTGCAGGAGTCTGCAAATGATCTGCTAGAAGAAAGGGTCATAACCTCTACAGGTGACTGCAATCCATGTCCCAGGCTGGACTTCACATTTGAGGACCCTCTTTGGTGGAAGATGGAGCCAATGCTGGGAAGAAGATACTATCTGAACAGGAGAGGATGCCTTCAAGTGACACCCGAGTGCTGTCACAGGTAGGTCAGTTGCAGTCACGTGGCTGTTATGATGGAGGAAAGCATCCTCCAAGGCACTGTGCTGGTATCAGAGATGTGGTAAGTGCTACCACCAGAAGAGAACTGGCTTGAAGGGACACCATGTTAAAACAGCCTCTGAGTGTCTGTCTTCTTGCTTGTGTCACAGCCATGGCTGGAATCTGCTAATGACAGGTACACAGGGAAAACAGCTCTGCTAAAAACGGAGGTATATGTACCCCTTGCCCTCAGGTCACACTGGGTTTGAGTCTTTCAGAGCTGGGATTGTGCCACAGTCGTGCCCCATGTTGGGCGCCAATAAACCTTATCGTGGTTTCAGCTGAATTTACCAAACCAGACTGACAGATGGCCCTTCCCCTCAAAAAAAGAGAGAGGAGAGGAAGAGCTAAGGAGTTTTAGAAGTTTAGAATGTACTAAACGACTTTAATGAAGAATTAATATTAAAATAAAAAAAAAAAGAGAGAGGAGAGGAAGAGCTAAGGAGATTTAGAAGTTTAGAATGTACTAAACGACTTTAATGAAGAATTAATATTAAAATAAAAAGAAGATAATGAAATAGATACAGTATATACAACACCGTATCAAGCTCCCGGGATGACAGTCCCAACGATGGATGGGAACTAGGTTCCAGCTCTGGAGTCAGGAACACACATATCGGGATCAAAGGCAGATCAACAGATAGAGTCCTCTTCGGATGTCAGCCATTGAAGAAAGAGAGTTAACCCTTTGATCCCTCAGCTTTTATACTGAGCATGGGGCAGATGGGATGGATTACCCCAGTTGGTCAGTTTTGGGTCAGCTGTCTTGACCAGCTCTCTACTGGTGTGATCCTTCTATGCTTCTCCATTTCTGACCCTCTAACGGGACAGATAACGAAATTGGCTGACCTTGGCTGTTATGGTAATAAGTATAAGCAAGAGCCTCTCTGCATACTATTATCAGAGAATCATAGATTCATAGGTGGCTGCCTTGGTTGTTACAGCAATAAATATAACCAAGAGCCTGTCTGCACACCATTCCTTGGCGTGGAGCACAACCATTGGGCTTATTGCTCTGAGAATGAGCAGTTTTCTCCACAATATGCCGTTAACTTCAGAGAGTTAGAAGAGGCCTGGCTGAGATGTAAAATCACTGAACAGAAAATTGGTTCTGTTTTACTCCAAACTGGGACGTTGACCTTGTAAGGATGTCTTTGGAAGAGCCTCTCAGTCACACAAGTGCCAGTTGGCCATCAGGGGGTTGGTAGCAAGGCACTTTTGCTGCAGGACATCAGTCAGGGGTGGCAGGTAGGATTAACAGGAAGGCACGTTCCCTTTCATACTTTTTTTGTTTTCCTCTCCTGGAAGAGCCGGCTGAATCATTGCAAACCCAGCTCTGCTGTGTGAATGTCTCTGCTCTTATCCTTTGTAACCCCAACGTGTTGATAGCAGATCTGCAACAAGTACCACTGGAAGTACTTTGTGCTGCAACTACTGCTATTTCCACTTATTTTACACTTGATTAGAGATGATGATGTAGAGTTTTATTGTTGATTTTTTTTTTTTTTTTTCACATCTTTGACTTGTCAGAACTCCTTGTTACTTCTCCAAGTGCCAATAAATGTGAAGCCCATATCCATCAGCTACTTCTTGTAGGTTGTCTTGCTTTGAGAGTCTGATTCAGTGTCTCCTGAAGTCAATGTGAGTCTTTCCATTGATTCCAGTGGATGTCAAGTCAAGCTCTTCTTTAGACTGAGATGGCAGGCACTGTTTTTGAATCAGCTTCGAGTGTTGTACACCAAGTATGATGGGACCCTTATTCATCTTGGGACCCCTAAGAGCTGTTTTAACAATGACAGGGAAATCATCCTAAATAAATTCAGATGAAACCCTTGTATCATACTACACCTTATGTCTTGTTTTTGGAGGGGTGTAGGCAAAACCAGGATTACTCTACCTACAAGTTGCCTCTTAGAGAGTGGTGTAAAGCATGTGCCTGCATGTCCATTTTTGTGTAGGCAGTTTAGGAGGTGGGAGAAGACTTGAGTAGCATGTATTATTTAGTAGAGACCGATAAGATTGATAAACAGTGTGGCAAACTAGATAGTCCTATGTATTTTTAGTTCCTCCATTCTGGTTTCCAGCTTTCCAAAGCTGCTTGAAGCAGAGCTGTGTTAACACTAACACGGCCCATAGTGGAGCTTTTATGCTCTGATGACTAACATGCTGCAGCCAGATGGAATGGTATAAATCTCTTCTTACACACAACGAAGCCAAAACAAATATTATGCAATGATTAAGTGGCAACCCAAACAGAAGCAGGCGTCCTGTGGGCTGAAACAGGAAATCTTGGGTTACGAAACTCAAGATATGTTAATTTAATTTGATTATATATTTGATGGCTATCTGAAGTGGTCCATGAATAATTGATGAAAACTAGAAAAGCTGTTGTTTGCCTTTAAAGTCAAGCTGAAGAAAGTAGAATCGGAATATTTAGGAATGCAGTTGCTGTTTGCATGGGTCATGTGAGAGGTCCCCACAGCCTGACACTGTCTCTGGCAGTGACCACCAGCAGGAGCTGCTGGAAGAACCTAGGTGGGATTGCCCCAGCCTGGCTGCGTTAATGGCTTATAGAATCATAAAGTAATTTGGGTTGGAAGGGACCTTAAAGATCATCCAGTTCCAACCCCCCTGCCCTGGGCAGGGACACCTCCCCCCAGACCAGGTTGCTCCAAGCCCCATCCAGCCTGGCCTTGAACCCCTCCAGGGATGGGGCAGCCACAGCTTCTCTGGCAACCTGTTTCAGTCTCTCACCACCCTTATAGTGAAAATTATCATAAATTAAGAACATTCACGCTCAGTCTAGCAAATTCTGTAAATAACTGACTCTCTTACACTCCTGGGCACGTGTCCGCAGGCTGGGTAACTCGTGAAGCCCCAATACCTCTGTTTCAGAAGGCAGCACAAAAGGCTGACCGGATCGTCCATCCCCTTGCATAGGCTGTAAGCAGCCACTCTAAGGAGATGAGACACCTTTGACACCTGTGGTGCTACCTGTCTGGAAGCTGTGGGGGGCTGCATCCTGCCCAAACACTAAGTCAACACTTGCATCCTAACCAGCAAACTCAGAACAGCCACTTAATGTGAACAAACAGCACTTGATAGAGCCTCCTCCACTACCAGTTCTTGAAGGGGGAGGAAAACTGTTTTGTTCATGTTTCTGGCAAGGGGTTAAGGCACGGGGCCATTCTCCTCCACAGTGGGATTGACTAGTTTCTTGTCAAGGAACAGGCTACTTTTCTTGATTGGTTTGTTTTTTTTTTTTTTTTTTTTAATGTGTTATACAGGTTTGGAGAAAAATATTTTGAAGATGGGTATGGGTGAAGGTGGCAAACGTACACAGATAATCTTTATCCTGAGAAGGTTGCTTATCTTGTGATGCCAAGAGACACAGTGAGAGCTGTGGTCACATCAGCGCAGCAACAGCCAAGACGTCTGCTCTTGAGGGTGATCCCAAGCCCTGCTCTGCTTTGTCCTTGTTCTGGAGGAGGAACAAAGTTCTTCAGGTCCTCTGTGGCCAGGGAGAACCTTCAGAACAGGAACCTTCAAAACGCAGGTGGGCAGTGCTTTCTGCATTTACCTGATGTAGCCAGAGTGTGAGCATTGGGATTAACGTTCTCATGCTTTGAATAGCCAGGTGTCTCTTCAGAAGATGCAATGGCCTGAACATTATTGGTGGGTGCTACCGAAAACCAAGTCCTTCACATTTCCAAAACCTTTTTTTTTTTTTTTTTTTGGAAAGACCCATGCAAAGACCCGTTGGCTTCTGAATTATGCTAATATTTATCTGACACAAAGCACACTCAAATAACGGCCACGTGAGCGAAGAGCTGCGATGTCGGAGCCGCGCTCACCTGATGAACTGTTCTTAGTCTGAGCTGGTCCCAGATCCCCAACCAGTGCCTCCAGCACCTGCCACCAGCTCTGTGTCCTGGGTGGTTGTTACCTTCACCACCAGCACAAAGCTGGCCCCTGGCCGGGCTCGTTCCCCCTCTCCAATGGAGGATGTTTGGCGAATAATGAGTCCTGACCGGTGTATGCGGTAATTGCGATTTTTAAGGGTAAGGAGGCAGATCAAACCCAATGGAAAGCTGGAGACACGACAAGGGTCAGGTGTCAGCACTTTACCTGAAGAATTGAAGAAAGCATGGCGTGTTTTTCTTGCGGTGAAACTCAGCTGCAGAGCAGCAGCTCAACTGAAGGCTACGCGTCCTTACTTACCGAGGAGAGGGCTGAAATGAAAGGGGTTACCTGGCAGTGACTTCTTGCTATTGTAGGAGGTGGTAAACAAGACAAAGGTAGAATGGGGAAGATGGGTAAATAGTCATTCTTAAAATAAAATAAACATCAGACTTTTATTTGTCGGGGCCTTTGAAGGAGCACAATAACTTGAAGGCGCATGGGGAGAGCAAAAAAAAAGCATTATTTACTTCAGGAAGCGATCATGAATTATACAGAAAGTTGCCCAGGAGCTTCTCCGGAGCTGTGACCTGTGGGGACTTGTGAAAGAAGAGAGCACATCTGTAGCAGTTTGCTCTCAGCTGAAGCAAGTGTTACACCTCACGGGCTCTAATGGAGAGACGGTGGTTTCCACTAGCTGAAGATCTGACCTCGGTAGTAACTGAGAGGTAAAAGCAAGTAGATGGAGAAAAAAAGCCTATCTTTAGCATACTTTAAAGTCCTTAACCCAGATACAAAGCCTGGCTATAAATGAAAAGGCAGCCCTAGAATTTTAGTTTAAGCCAGACAAAATGTTACGGAAAAACAGTCTTGTTTACTGCCAAGCTGCGGCTCGACATTTGGGCTGAAAGGGGGATAAAGTTTAACTGATGATTTTTAGGTTCCTATTTGAATACTTGCCCAGTGGTTTTAGCTGAATGGAAACTCTAGGCTAATTTAGGTTTTTTATGAAAGTGGTGAAAAACTGCTGGTATGTTAGGCCAGATGGCTTAGAACATGCTGGTGAGTTGATTTATTCCTTTACAGATGATGGGGTTCCCAGAAAAAAAAAATAAAAATTCCAAAGTCTTCCAAAGGCAAAAGCATTCTTTAATGAGGTTAATAGGTGTCTTCAGACTTCGATGGGCTTGGGATCAGTGGGAGATGGACCCATACGTGTCAGTATAAGTGTTTATATGCTTTTTGCTGAACCATTTTCCCAGAGCTAATACACCACTGCCATGATCTTTTCCTTCTTTAAATCCCTTCTGAAAACTTAGGCTCACACTGAAGACAATAAGGTCGTGACTTCGTGGTCACGTGTACCTGTTGGGCAGTCATTAATTTGCTACTGATTTGTTCCACAGTGAGTTTGGACAGACCAAATTTTGACCAGATTTCTGTCAGTTTTGACCAACAGCACTGAGGCTGCAGTTTAATAATCAGGTTAATAATTACAGCTTGCAAACACAAAAATACTTGGTTCAAGAAAAATGGAGGAGGAGGAGGAGGAAAAAAAATAATCCTGAATGTCTTGGATTGCAAAAAGGCAAAATGACTTTCAATGTTACCATTCCTCTGTCATTGTAGATTAATTTTGTAATCTACCTATCTTCATTGATTTCTTTTTCCCGGATCTTTATATTGGAGTAGGGGTGTCATAGTGTATCTGGGTAGTGCCCAGAGTGGTCAGATGCCTGCTGGTACAGACCGGGTGACTTCTTCACTTCTCCTTCCCTCCTCAGCTTAATCAGCTTCATTTGTTCTTTGTTAACTCGGGGTTGAGTTTTATTTTTGACTCATTCTGAAACACTTAACCAAAACACAAAAAGCTGGGGATGTTTCAGTTGCTGTTTTTTTCTGTAATATGGAGTTTTAAGTGGCCTCACTTGAGAGGGACAAATCAAGTAGTCTTCTGAAAAATGCAGCAAACAGCTGCTATCCAAAGTCACCACTAATGATAACATTGAATTCTCTTTTGTAGTGGATTTTCATCCAGCTGTTACCTAACTCTGAAAGGGGCCATCAAAGGCAAGTTCCACATTTATCCATTACTTCAAAAAGCATCCCATAAGCCATGAGCGAGTTTTTCGTTTGACCTTTAAGACCTTTGTCTTTGGAAATCAGGGGTAAGAATTGCATGAATCTAACATTATTTCCACCCTGGCTGAAATGCTTCTATGGCAGGAGTAAATTAATGAGATGTCTAGCACCCCTTTCCTTGCCTTTCTTACACGTGCAACATGCATGAATTTACATACACACAGATTTAGCTTGTTGGCGGTCATGGTGGATGAAGATGTGAAGGCAGCATCAGCGAGTGGGGCAAAGCATCTGTGGGGGTGGAATGGGTGGCAGTGAATGCACACCACCATTGTCCCCTTAGCCCATTTGGTGGGTTTGAGGGTGCCCTTTCCCACTTTCTACCTTGGAAGGTGTGCTTGGCTCTCCAAGAGGCTGGAGATGTGAGCTTGTGCGTGGTGACCTAGGGCAAAGCGACACTGCTGGCCAGTGTTCTCTTTCCATGGGCTGTTAACACGTACCCAGGAGGTGGGTTGAAGGAAGGAGGAGACCTCAGCTCTGCAAAACTTGGGCTGGTTTCTGGCAGAGCCAGAATGTTCCCCTCAAACATCTCTAACAGTTTACTGGAGGATGGTGAAGCTGTGGTTGCCTGGTGTGCACGTGTACGTGGTGTGCAAGAGGGGAAGGGCGGGTGTGATATTCCCTTCAATTGGGCTCTGTGGCAACCTCAGAAATCACCAGTAATTCCTTTTCCTTCCTGGCCTACCATCGTGGTACCCGAGTACGAAGGTGATGTGACTGACACGTAGCCACCCTCTCTGTCCACCTGGGAGGAAGACAGTGTGGGAATTCCAAAGATCTTTGGATATACGTGATGCCTGCTGAGATCTGCATGTGCCTCAGCAAAGGCAATGTCTCTTCTCACTTCTAGGGCAAAGTAAGGTCAAATGAGAAGTCACTTGTTTTGTATACAAATGGGTCTTCTAGGATCACTCCGTGGGCTCTGATGTACACCGAGTTCAGTCAAGGGGGCTACAATATACTTTTAACTGGGTTCTTCTGGCTGTTGGTGGCTTTTGGGAATATATCTGGGAAAAAAAAAACCCTCAAGGGTCATTTTGCTGCAGCTTTATTTGAAAACACATGTTTCAGGCTGATTCCTGCCATATTTTTATGAACTGAGCATGTTTCTGCTTGTGTTTTTTGGGTTTTTTTTCTGCTTCCACACGCAGGCCGTGGAAGGAAAGCTGCACCACAGACCAGACCTTCTCAACCACTGGAGTGATTAAGGAAGCAGAAGCGCAAAGTGGAAGAGGAAGAGGACTAAGCAACCCCAATGGCCACTGCACCCCATGAGCTTCCTCGTCTGACAAGTGGGGGGACCTGTCCCTGCAGCTGCAGTGGGGACCCACGTGCCCTGACACCATGGTCCTGCCAGGGGTGGGTCTGGTCTGTGCCCAGGCAGGAGTGACACAGTTTTAAAGAGCATCACAGGAGCCTCTTCTGTCCCACCCCACCGAACGTGGAGCGAGGCAGGTGATAACTGCACCAAAGAGGGTCAGGAGCTTGTTTCACCCTGTGAGATGTGGTGCCGAGTCCTTCTCCGTGGTGTGGCTGAGAATGAAGGCAGGGCTGAGTCTTGGGTAGAGGACGGGGGAAGTTAAGGCCACTTTTATCAAAACAATATTGAAGTTGAGTTACTTGGTCCAATATTGGGTAAGAAAGTATGTGTGCTTTATCTTTTTTTAGGAGTTGGTGGTCTTCAGACTTGTGGGGCAACTTCACCTGGGGGTGAGAGGGAGGGATGTCTGAATGAGAAAATAGTGCCACGACTGGGGAAGTGCTCCAGGGTGGGGTTTTTTTTGGTAGTTTTGAGCACTAGAAAGTGAACTCTTTTCCTGCAAAAGAGTCTTTCCTGCGAGATGTGTACAGCACATCCCAAAGGTCATGGGGGTAGAGAAGCTCTCCTGTGTGCTGTTTCCAACTCGTGCATCTCTATCAGCCTTGGTGAGCATCCACCTTGGCAGTGTGACTGCAGGGCAGAGGGCTGGGGGACACAGCCCCTGCCACAACCTTAGGGCTGGCACTGAAACCACACTCTGGTGACCCAAAAAAACCCTCTGCTCTGGCAGTTTGGTGCTTTAGAGCACAATGTTCCCAGGAACAATCACCAGTATCATTCAGTTTTCTAGTAGAGATACAGCCTTAGATGCTAAAAGGATCCTGTGCTTTAAATACCCCTAAACCTTCTCCCCCATCCTATATATTCCATGTGGTCAGAGTGGGTTTTGGTATGTTAAGATGCTTGAATTCTTTGTATGTTTGTTCCTCAGGGTTAGATTGGTATACTTTTGGTTTGTGTTCTTTGCATTAAAAAAAAAACAAAACAAACACAATAACAATAATGATCAGAATAGACATACATCGCACATACATTCTTTCAGCTGTATTCTTTCCTTAAATAGTTGGCAGAGTTCAGCCTGTTTGATCAGACTGAGCTGTGGTGGCGATAATACAAATTTTACACCATTTATTCTTAGCAGCTTTGCTTGCAGTTTTTATCTCCTGGATAACTTTCGCTCTGAAATGGTGCTAAACCCCATGAAATACAGCAGATCTCTATGCAAGATCAAGAGACTCTGCCTAAGTGAATCTGCAATGATTCAAGGCAAGTTTCTCCAGGCTCTTGGATTTTTACATCGTATTTCTAATGTTTTATGTTGATAGCATTGACATGATTTCTGGCAGTTAAAGCCCAAATATGTCAGTGGAACGAGCACCTATTATATGCCCCCCGGTTACCCCAAACAGCTCAAACCTTATTTGTGTAAAAACAATAAAATATATTAAATGTTAAAATAGAGATGTGATAACTCATGTTTTAAATTATTTTTCCTGATGTATAAAACTTTTTAATAATAATTTGTCAGATTTGCATACCGGTATGTCCCAGTGGTACCCCAAGGGAGCTGCATGTCGATGCTCGTTTTTTATGCATGGAACAGACTTTAATTTTTGTGGTTGGCCAGACTTGCAGGGCACCGTGGAGCATGTGGGTCACCATGAGAACCTGCAGGAGAGAAGGGTGCTGCACCCGAGCTAGAACCCACATTTCAGGCTGAAATCCTTTAGTTTCCAACTAACCACTTGTCCTTTGCACCTGGAGCACTCCAGGATCTCTGAACCTGCTGGTCATTCAGATGTTTTTGGGGGGCGACCAACCTGTCCACAGCCACTGCCTAGTTGGGGAGGAGGGGGATGCTGCCTGAAAGAGATGTGGGAGGGAAAACCAAACCCCCTGGACCAACCCCCTGGACCAGCTGGTGTGGGCAGCATGAAGGTCTTCATCCCAACCCCCTGGACCAGCTGGTGTGGGCAGCATGAAGGTCTTCATCCCAGTGTCCCCAGCCAACTGGGACTATTATGTTTGTTTCTAGGTGTTTTTATATATGTATGTGTGTGTGTATATATATTAAAAAAAAAAAAAAAAAAGAGAGATGTTTTTATATATATATGTGTGTGTGTATACATATTAAAAAAAAAAAAAAAAGAGAGAGACAGAATTGTTTGCTCCTTATATATAAAAGTGTCATCAGTCAACAATTGTTTTGCAAAAGATCAGCAAAGTTACCATCAGTGGATGGTGAATCTGCTGAATGAAAGTCTTCCTGTTCACTGAATTAAATGAAAATTTTAGTGCTGCATCACCTGGAGAGGAGTAAGTCCAGCATGGATGAGCCTGTGAAGAAAACCAGAACTTTCTGGGGCTAGAAATGGGTTATCTCCTGGGGAAGAAATGGAGAGAGCTCTGTTTTGGAGAGGGCTTGTGGTGCTCTACCCCAGAGAAAATGGCAGAGCAACCCCAGCCAAGCCCCAGTGGGGCTGGAGCGTGGAGGTGAGCGGTGCCAAGCCTTTGTCCTCACACTTTATTTAAATAAAGTGAGGGCTGTATCTGTTTCTCCTGAAGCATTTCCTCCTGGGGTCAGCCTGGGGAGGTCACTGTAAGGAGTGGTGAGCATGCAATGCTCTTCTCAGGAGTGGAATTATTTCTTTTTTTTTAATTGTTTTTTGGTTTTTTGCTTGCTACGAGCTTTAACCTGCTGCTTAGATCCTTTCAAAGGCCAGTCGCGGGGACAAAGCCAAGAGTTTGGGCTCTTGTTTTGAACGCAAAAACTTGAGTATTGATACTTGTTTAAAGCTCGTTTTTGGCTACCACAACGTGTTGAATAGCCCAGGGAGGAAAAAAGGCTCAGCTGGGCATCCCCATGGCTACTGCACAGCGCGGTGGACTATCTGCTGGTGGTGGTGGGGAGACCTGCTAAAGGTGCAGCAAGGGGGCCCAGCACCTACTGTTAGTTTGGCCTTTCCCAAAGCATTTTGGAGTTGGAAGGGATGTCCTTAAGTACCTACCTGCCGTGCTGAGGTGCCTCAAGACCTTTGAGTGTGTGAGCTCCAAGAGCTCTCTCAGGGCACTCAAAAGCATTCAGGCAGACGTAGCCACCCCAGGGCTGCCAGCACCCTGACTTCAGGCAGGGGTGAGAAGGGATGGAGGGCTGGCTCTCAGGGCCCTCAAAAGCATTCAGGCAGACGTGGCTGCCCCAGGGCTGCCAGCACCCTGACTCCAGGCAGGGGGGAGAAGGGATGGAGGGCTGGGAGGAAATGGTGTGTCTGTGCTGTCGCTTCATCTTCAGCTCTCCCAACGCTGCCATAGCCCCACTGCTTGGTTTCACAGAATCACAGAATTGTAGTGGTTGTCACTGCTTGGTTTCACAGAATCGTAGTGGTTGGAAGGGACCTCAGAGATCATCGAGTCCAACCAACAAAAAAAAAAAAAACCACACAAAAAACACAAACCACCACCCACCCCCTAAACACACAACAACAACCACCAAACCAAAAACCATCACCCACCCACACAGCACCCCACCACAAACCAGTAATCTTGGGCACTAGAGCATGCCCTGAAGAGCCATGTCTACACGTTTCTTAAATACCTCCGGGGATGGTGACTCCACCACCTCCCTGGGCAGCCCATTCCAGTGCCTGACCACCATTTCACTAAAGAAATGTTTCCTAATATCCAACCTGAACTTCCCCTGGTGCAACTTGAAGCCGTTACCCCTTGTCCTATCATCTGTAACTTGGGAGAAGAGACCGACCCCCGTCTCTCTACACCCTCCTTTCAGGTACTTGTACAGAGCGATAAGGTCTCCCCTCAGTCTCCTCTTCCCCAGACTGAACAACCCCAGCTCCCTCAGCCTCTCCTCGTAAGACTTGTGCTCCAGACCCCTCACCAGCTTCGTTGCCCTTCTCTGGACCCGCTCCAGCACCTCAATGTCCCTCTTGTGGTAGGGGGCCCAAAACTGGACACAGTACTCGAGGTGGGGTCTCACCAGTGCCAAGTACAGGGCACTGGTTTGTTTGTTTTTTCGTTCTTCTGGTGTGGTTAATACTCATAATTACATGAAACGGGTCAACGCTTCGCACCAAACCTTTCCTGGCACTTGGAGATGCAGGTTGCCCAGAAGGTGGGTTCCTAGGTCATAGAATCATTGAGGTTGGAAGAGACCCTTGGGATCATCGAGTCCAACCATCTCCCCTACTCTACAAAGTCCTCCCCTACACCATATCCCCCAACACCACATATAAACGTCCCTTAAACACCTCCAGGGATGGTGACTCAACCCCCTCCCTGGGCAGCCTCTTCCAATGCCCGGTTTTGAGGGTTTGCTTGACCCCCTGGGGCTGCTGGGGGCGGTGACACCACCAACGTGGGGGAGGCGGGAGACCCCGCTATGGTGTCTTGCCCAAATGAGGACCGCAGGAGAGATATTTTCACCGCCGTGCCTTCACATCTTGAGCGCTGGGTGGTATTTCCAAGCGATTTCCTCCAGCGGGGCAAGGCAGGGTGCTGGGGGAACCCGTCCACAGGGTGGGCATCGCTCCCCGTCCGTCCCCGCCGTCTGTCCGTCCTGTCCGCCCCACTGCCGTGTCACCGGACGGCTGCGACGCTGTCGGCAGGGCTCCTGGCCGGGATCGAGACACCTCTGGGGGGGCGGGAGGCGGTCGGGGGATCCCGGGAGAGGGGTGCCGGTGGCGTGGAGCGGGGGCGGGGGGGTGGGATACGTTGGCCCCGACGGCGCGTCCCTTATCCGGCAGCGCCGCCGTGCGGTCGCCCCTACGTGGCCGGAGGTGTCGGGGGCCGGTGCCCACCGTCTCGTCTCACACACCCCCCTCCCCTCCGCCCCACGGTTCCCGTCCCCCGGCCCC
>NW_015092359.1:5688292-5689327 GCF_001431845.1 Calidris pugnax
CCCGGCCCAGCCCTGGCTGCCTTTGCCTCCGTCTGTTTAATATGCACGCCTCTAACATGCTCACCTCCCTGCCTCCCCCATTGTGCTGTTTTGTGAAGTCTACTGTATATTGTGCAAAGATAGACTGCCCGGAGCTGGCCCGGCAGCATGGGAGATATAAGGCCAAGGAGGTTAGGGCCACACAACTGGTTTTATAGACTTAGCAGAACCCGCGGGGAAAGGAAAGAAAAAAGAAAAAAAAAAAAAAAAAAAGAAAGAAAGGAAAATAAAAAAAAAAAAGGAAGAAAAAAAGTGACATTTTGACATTTTTCCTTCTCTCTCCTGTCAAAAAAAGAAGAAAAAAAGTGACATTTTTCCTTCTCTCTCCTGTCTGGCTCGCTGGGGCTGGAAGGGGGGGGAAATCTGGTGCCTTCCTCAACTGGGGAGTGGGTCCGGGACTCCTCCTCGGGCTGGGAAGACGGTTCCCGAGCCCGTTTGGCCGCGTCTCCCCCCGGGGAAGCAGCCGCGGAGGACGCTCCGCCGGTGCGCAGGCCGTTTTACCGGCGCCGTCCCCGCCGCCAAACCGAGCGGCTCCCCCCGGCCCGGGGTGGCCGGGAGCGGGGCTCACCCGGCGGAAAGGCGAGGGGAAGGAGGAAGGAGAAAATAAAGGGGTGGAGGGTGTGGAATTAAAGAAAAAAGAAGGAAAAAAAAAAAAAAAGACGGAAAGGGCTGAGCCCGGGGCACGGCGGGGTTGGGTGCCGGGAGCCGGTACCGAGCGTCTCCTTGTTTTGGGGCGTTGGAGGAACCGGCCGGCGCTGTGCCGTCACACCGGACAAGCCCTTTTTAAATTTTTTTTAATTTTTTTTTTTTGGTTAAAAAAAAGCACCTTTACCAGCCTAAAACGGCAGGGGAGGGTACCCAGCTGTGTCCAAACCCGCTGCGAGCCGGGGTTTACCCCTACCCCAAACCGGCCGTAACTTCACCGGCACCGGGCTCGGTCCCGGCTTCACCCCGCCCGAGCCCCCTCCGCTCTCTCTTTCCCCCACTCCCCCCATA
>NW_015092359.1:5689791-5690870 GCF_001431845.1 Calidris pugnax
GGGGGGGGGGGGAGTCCCAGGTGTTAACCCTTTCCCCCGACCTGCCGGAGCAGCCCCGAGGGCTGAACCCGAAGTTTCCCCCCCCCCCCCCCCCCCATTTCTGCCTTAAAATCTTTACGATAGAAAGGCCTCATGGAGGGTTACTGTGACATGTAATGTCACATGCCATCTCGTGCTGACCACAGAAATAACTCAAGGCGCCACTCTGCTGCAATTAGCAGCTGTAAGATTATGATGTTTTGACACAGGTGAGGCAAAAACCTCCAAGCACATACCCCAAAACTCCGCAGCCGGAGGACCCCAGCCGCACGGGGTGGTGGTGGGGGAAGATATAAAATTATATACAAAACGATTCTTCCCCTTCACCCCCTCCGTTTTTCGCCAGCTCCGGGTGTTGGAGGAGTGGGGCTGAAGCCGACTGCTCCTAAAAAAAAAGCCGGTTTTCCACGAAAAAAAAAAAGAAGTTTTGGGGCGAGGGGGCAGCGGGGGGCCGTGGGGCCCTGGTCGGCTGTGTCTCCTCGCCCCACACCCCCCCACCCCGACCCACACCGGACCGAGCCCCCCGAAACGCCGCCGGGGAATGCGGGGAGAGGGCGCGGATGCCGCAGAAACCGGTTGGTCGTTGTTATCAGTTCTTTCTCTTATTATTTTTCTTTTTTTCCCCGAAACACCGGTTGTTTGGTTTCTTTTTTTTTTTTTTTTTTTTTTACGAATTAAAATTCTTCTTGGAATATTGAAAGCCTGAGCTGGTGCACAAAGAGCCCCTTTTCCTGCGGGGGTGGGCAGAGAGGGTCGGACCCGCGTTTCTTTTCCCTCTGCCCGTGGTTGCTGGGGAATTAGTTGTGCGCCAGCCCCAAAGAAGATCAACCAAAACCAAGGTCCTGGCCGCTCCTCGCGGCAGCGATAATCGCAGGGAGGTATAAAAAATACGGCCGCTAATAGTTTCGGGAGCTAGAGGCGGCCCAAAATCGTCCCAGAGCGGGGAGCGATGGAGATCTCCGCGTTGGGGTACGGCGCGGCCGCGCACCTTCCTCACAAAACCACAGGAGCAGCCGGGGGGAGTTTTATTCTTTATTTTT
>NW_015092359.1:5692066-5693337 GCF_001431845.1 Calidris pugnax
CCTTACTCCTCACCCCGCCGCCCGGGGAAGCCCCCGCGGGCGCGGAGCCGCTCGCTGCCCCCGTTGCCGTCCCGGTTGCGCGGTACTCACGGGAGTATTGGATGCCCTCGGCGCTCGCCAGCCAGCGCGTGTAGGGATTATCGCTATTATCATAGAAAGGGTTCTTCAAAGGCAGCGTCTGAACAGTGTCCAAGGGGGTTTGTCCCAAAACTCCCGCTTTCTTGGGCGGCTCCGGCGCCTCGCTCTCTTCCTCTCCCCCCTCCGCGGCGGAGCCGTCCTCATCGTTGGTGTCGGGGAGGTCCAAAATGTCCTTCACGGAAAAACCCGTCTTTGTGTTGGTCAGAGACATGGTCCGGGTTCAAATATTAGGCAGGAAAGTTGGAGGAGCGGCTCCGCCGATCCGCCCGTCTCACCCTCCGCACCCGCGGAGCGGCGGCACCGACCCCCGCAACACGCACACGGCAGCCGGGGGAGGCAGCACGCGTGGAGGAGGGGGGGGGAAATATATATATATATATATATAAGAGAATAATACAGATTTCTAGAAAAATAACCGAAGGGTTTCGTGCAAAAGAAGAAGCGGAGCCCCGGCCGCAGCGGCGGATCTCGGCGGCGGCGGTTTCTACGCGCTTGTTCTGCCACGGAGAGGGGGGGGGGAATTCAGAGAGAGCGGGAGCAGCAGCCGGCTTCGGAAATAGTTTGTAACTCCAGGGGAAAGGGGGAAAGAGACGCCAAAAAAAAAAAAAAAAAAAAAAAGAAAAAAAAAAAAGAGATCACTTCTGGATCTTGCTTAAACACCCCGAACCCGTGCCTGCCGCTGGAAAAACCCGAGCCATTGCTGGAGCGAACAGTCCATATAAGGCTGGTCCCCACACATGAACCTGCCGAGAGGAGGGAGAAAAAAAAAATACATTAAACCCGGGAAAGGTTGGCCACGTGTGGGCGGGTCTTGGAAGTCAAGTGGATGAAGACAGTGTTTGCAGATGTGAAATTGCGGGTTTTGGGCGAGCTCCGAGCTTCCACCATTGGTGATGAGTGGTATAACGTGTCAGTTAATTACCGGCGTGGGGAGGGCCCTTCCGCGGGTGTGTGTGTGTGTGTGTGTCAGCGAGAGAGGGAGGGTGTGATTTTCTTTTTTTTAAACACAGTATTTACATACAAAGAGCCTCGCACACCAGCCCGATATTCCGCACACTCCAAAGTGTGTTTTCCAGCGATTGCCTTGAAAAACAGGGAGAGGGGAAAAAAAAAAAGAAGAGAAAAATTGGGGG